>NC_047021.1:41372996-41672996 GCF_902652985.1 Pecten maximus
GAAACAAGATTTTTTTTTAAAAGTTACAGCTTAAGAAAATACATGTCGGAGGCAAGGGCCAAGGTTAGCCATGATGCATACTAAAATTGATCAAGTAACTTAAAAGCTGCACCATAGTAGAGATTTATAGGCTTGTAAAAAATCGCTGGATATGCCAGTTAACCAAAGTCCTTACTTTTAGTTTCATTAGTAAATACTTACTTTAAGATGATAAACAATAAACATTTATCAATTCAATTAGATAAGACATTCTAACAAGAAATATCTTTAAAACAGATAAACGGCATAGTTTAAATGCTGGTGTTTATAATATAAAAACTTCTGGTGAAATAAATGAACGAACTAATGTGTTTCAGCACAGATAACAAAATTATATCAGTTTGAATCATTTTGGTGATAATACCATGCGCGTAGCCAAGTTATTTTGTATGTGTATGTAGAGAAATGAATTCGAAATGATGGGTGAATGAGTACCGTATTATGATATAAAGTTAAGTGTTTGGACAATTTAAGTCCGTCATTTAACGATGTCCGAATAGTTACGTTGTCCTGTTTTCTTGAAACGACGAGCCTTGTACAGCATTTAGAATGATAATTTGTGTTGAATTTACCTTATTTTGCACGCTTGAAACACGTTTATATAATGTCTGAATATGTGTTCAATAACCATACGTACATAACCATAGTCCATTGGGCAAAGCAATACCTTTCCTGTGGGAAGGGCTGTAAAAGAAAGAAATCAAGACCAAAACCTGAGATCAACCTTGTATCTAAGTCGCGTTACCGTAACACGACATTTTGGGATGATCATTGCGATAATGGGTGATGTTTTCATGGCGGTATGTGTAGGTAAAATACATTTATATATAAAAATACAGTTGTAGTTATAAAAGTTCCAGTAAAGTCGAATTGAATTTAATATAAATGAATTTTTCAACTGTACCGGTGGTCATAACATAGCACGACATGTGTTCTAGAGTTAAGTGAAAAGTTGGAATTATAACGATTATCATTATACTCAGATAGGGGTTGATTGACGAGGATTAATGTCCTTGCTCCGGTTATAGCCGAGCCTAGGGCATTCTCTCAGATAGGGGTCAGAGTTCAGAAGTTTAACTACCAGGGAACTGTCTTCAAACCACACTTGGTCTCGTTTGGAGACGTTAATCCCACTATTTAGCAGCCTTGATATATAAGGCAAAACATTCGTGACAGCGTTGGTGTGCAAACCTAATGATTTAAAAATACATTAATTTACTAATTTCATTGAAGATCATACAAAGGGTACATATATAATATCAAAATCCGTACATTTGAAAATTATATTTCTGTGTCTATCTGCGTTCAGAAAGCTGTGTTTCATTATATTCAATAACATTCCTAAGCATACGTATAGTAATGTTCACCTAACGTTTGAAAGCAAACGATTTCCTAATAAAAAATTGATTCATTTCTGCATCTTACCAACTGTCATGTAGTGAGGGAAATTCCAATAGTGAATTTTGTACTCTATGCGCATATATAACTCCGGACCTGTTCTTTTGGTTTATGTTTTATAAGATTAACAGTAACAAAAAAGGTAAATCAGACTTCACCCTGGTTTCCGGTTGTAAGTAGTCCTCTATAGGAATGGCACCAAAGGGAGGATGGTGGGCTAGATCAGACCCCAGAAAAAATTAAATGTTACTATGCCCAAATTTTAAATCATATTTAAATGAGCAATTTAAATATGTAAATGAGATATTATCTTCAATTTTCACTATTCGCTCATTCTCTACATGTACGTTAATAGATGATATAGGCGCTTATTTTACTTTTCTTAATTGAGAAAGTATCAGATTATTTTTTCTATAAGTTTCATGCAATTTGTGCCTGAACACACACACATATTTGAAAAAAAAGGTTTTTCTCGTTGTGTATAATTGTTATAATGGAATGACTTAAATTATAATTCTATGTTGTATTGTGTTTCGGCATATTATCGTGATAACATATCCTCGTGGAATCAATTGAAATCTACTTTTACCTAAAATGGTGTTACATGTACGTCTAACTGCAAAAAAGCAAATACGTGTACTTGAGACATATCTAAAAATATAATATGTTTAGTATAAAAAGCTAATCTTAATTGTATAAAATAAATATGTATTGTAAAAGGGAATGGTAGGAGAGATAAACAGAAGAAAATTAAGAGAATTTAGAAAATAATTTCCTCTATTTTGAAGGTACAATACCAAATAGACTGATTGATCAAGACAAAAGAGGTGGAGGACGCCAAACCGGAATCAAGTTAATAGTCATTTAGTAGAGTAAAGTTACAAAAAAATTATTATTGAATTATTCTATTTTTTCTTTTAATTTAAGTTTCCTATGTTTAGGACTTAACGTTTTTGTATCAAAGCTCATTTTAAACTTATCGAAAGCACTTTTAAGTCTATATTAAGTTTTTAAGTCTATATTAGTATATATATCTGGCATCTTTTTTATTTGATAACTAATTTTGAAATTATTTGGATTTATTTTATTTTCCCCATATTCGGTGTAAACCGTTGGATATCAAAACTAAGTTTTGTGTGCTATTTAGAATTTGCTTCAACCTCTCATATATACATATATCTTGCAAATTTTTTATATAAAATTCATAAATTTGGCATTGATCTTTCATTTCCTGAATGCTCTAAACTGTTAGCGCAAGCATTTTGCAATTCTGACAACCACCAACATCAGGTCAGAGACATATACAGAGTCTATATATGTCTCTGATCAGGTGAACCATTTTGACTTGTTTCTGATGCTGATGGTTCCTGCGGGGCGAGCTGAAATTTCTTCCAAACAAACAGGGCTTCGGATTTTTCTTTGTCCCACTTTTACCGACCGATTGATGCCTTCCCTACCACGTAATGACTAGTTATATCAATTAGTGGGTTTGACTAGAACCATCACCTAGGGACAGCACTCATAGTTTGTGTATAGATAAACTCATATAAATAACAGAGTTTTTTTCTTTCTTTGTTTTGTTTTGTTTGTTTATTTGTTTTTGTGTGTGTGTTTTTTTTTGTTTGGTTGAAAACTGATGTGTACGCAACTGCGTATTTGCGTATAGGCAGCTACGCGCCTGAATACGACTGCATTTCAATCAGGAGTATAATTTTATTAGTGTGTCATTTGAAAAGGTGCATCCACTTATTCAGCTTGCATTCAATATCTTAAATTTGTTTCGTTTTTAAATGTATGTCTGCATTTAGCATTTACCGCTACTTTGACCCAATCATATGCTTCATCTCGACCAGTAACCCCACCTTTCGCGTCATATCCGGGGCAAAAAGGAATATTATATGGCTATGCCGAAAAATGTTGTTAATTTCTCCATCACACTCATTGTAACATATAGTTTTATCGGCAGATGTTTCCCCGGTCAGGAGATAGTAAACCGTCAGTCTACCAAGTGAGAATAGGCTTCCATAAAAAATCGGCTGGGCTCAGACTCCTTAATAGTAGAGGTATGGTCAGTGCTTCATGCAATAGGTTGGGGTTAGGATCCTTAACATTTGCAATGTACACACATACACACACACATATAGATATAGATTGCTCTCCATCACAAGTTATGAGTGAAACTTGTTGGCAGACACACTTTCTGTTCTTGTGACCCACGGCTGCAATTCATACTTCAAAAACGACAGCAAAATCTTAGAAAGACGAACAATTATGTCCTTGTGAAATATGATCGACGACTTCTGTGTGTTAGTGTTTGATGTGAAGCTATTTATGACAACTTTGCCCAGTGTACCGAATGTATACCGCCTTACAGATGAACCAGATGTTACACGGACGAATCGCCGGGCCCTCCAACATGTTTATTCTCCCTGAGCAGCCATAGACCCTGGCGGATTATAATCCATGCTATTTTCGCGAGGACGGATGCCAGAAGCTATTATAAATTAGATGCTAAAATCAGACGATAGATTATTTCAATAACCATCAGTGTTTTCGCACAGTGTGAACTCTAAGGGCAAACAGAGGCTGTGAGGAAGTAGTAGCCTGGAGTAGTCTATATTTAGACGATCTCGTGAGCAGGAGAACTGATACTATAAATAGTACTTGAATCGTATCCAGGGAAACATCATTTTCCAAGCTTCAGCATTTTGTATTTATTCCGCGATTTACTGAATGTTTACACATTTTGAGTAATTTGAGTTTAGTTGTCGAAGTTTTATTTGCTCTCGCAGATTACGATACAAACGTGTATAAAACGGAAACACATATTGTAGCAAAACAGAAAAAAACGGCTAGATTTGGATAAACTTTGAAATAGATATATTCAACTGTATACAAGTATTTTTTATTCATCATATATGTTGACATCTTCTTTACTGAGTGTCTGATGTAAGAAAATCTATTTAATTAGATGGTTCGGCATCAACCATTATTTGTTAAAAAGAAAAGAAGAAGAAAACGCGTAGACAAGAACAAACAAGGATAGGAAACACACAGCGAATGTTTTGAATTTTGTTTTTAGAAAATTCTGTCTTCCGCTGAGAAACGGACAATTCAGGTTCCGTAACTCATTTACGGTAGAATGATTCTACCCGTTAAAGCTTCGTGAAGAAAATAATTAAGCGCCGTGACGTCACAATGTAGTCACGCTTACAGGTGTGTGTGAAGGTGTAAAGGTATGCTACTGGGCAGTTTCAACGGTCTATTTCTTCTGTCTTCAATAATTGCGTAAACCGATATGTCATACACGACTGGTCTACCGTGTTACCTGTCAAACAACTACGAGACTATTCTAAAAATAGACATTAGTGGTGAAGCATAAGTTATCGATTGTCACACATGTGTGTATGTAAATACCAAAAGGAACTGATTATTTCTGCACCTCTTGAAGTAAGCGTATGTGTGACGTGATTATGATACAGGTAAGATATGTTTTTCTTTGATTTATCTCATCACCTGCTCAAAACATTTAATAAAATGTGTTTAGTTGATGTACCATGTAAATATCTGTATATTTGTTACCAATGGTCACTCAATCTTGTCTGTCCTATGGGCGGCCGTTTTAGGATAAAATACAGACACTACTTAAGTGCAAAAACTTTTGCACTTAAGTGCAAATCTTTTGCACTTAAGTGCAAAAAAATTAACATAATGGCAAAAAATTACATAATGGCAAAAACTTTTTCACTTAAGTGCAAAAACCACATAATGCAAAAAAACCTCTTTTGCCATTATGTAGTAATCTTTTTACATTATGTACCTGCGCACATAAGTACAAAAAATGTCTTCGTATCCCTCTCTTCAAAATGGATCGTTCCAGTAATACTAGAACTCTTTAGCACTAAACAACACAAATGTTATCCTTGTCTGCGCATGTCAGGTGACCCTTAAATACATGTACGCCACAGGAAAACATACACCATAGGGGTTTTCGCACGCCATAGCAAAATGTTAACGATATATACACAAAATAACTTGTTTTTTTGCGTTGGTCTACCTCTTTTACAGGTTCTGATGAAGTTTCATTAAAAAAAATGTGCACTTTGTAAAAAAGTCGGTCTTATTTGCGTAGCCAGGATGAAGCGCTTTGCACTACTATTCGGCATACGTGTTTCTGCACGCCATAGTAAAATTCAAGAGTTGTTTCTGCAAAATCAAAGGATTTTTCAAATTGTATGTGTATTATACATGATATAGTAAAGTTTCATTAAACAAAAATGTGTATTTTGTACGAATTTCGGTATTTTTTGTCTATCGGAATTTCAGGTCAATTCAAGGGAAGTAACTCTTACAAAGTCCTCAGAGACATGAAACTGGACCAGAATGGGTATTAAAGGTGTTTATCGCTTATAAATTGTGTTATTTCGCAGTGTTTTGATTATATTACATATTGAAATACCTTTTTTTTTACCAAAAAATGTTTTTAATTATGTATTTTAAAGGCATAACCCTTACATTTACAAAATGAACAAAACCAGATTGGACACTATTAAACACTTTTTATTTATAAAAAACAAAGATATTAATACAGTCCATATACGGCAACTTTGAAAACCAATCATGATTTATTGTGTTATATATTGTTATCAATGGCAGATATATAGTTTTATATACAATAAAGTAGTACACAAAACATTTAAAGGAATAAAACATTTAAAAGGAATCGGATATTTATATTATTATATTATATACACAAGCAGATAGATCTGAAATCAAAATATTAATATGACACAGACAAAAAATAATGATAATGGAAACAACATCAATCATAATGTTTACATTTCTAACTCACAACAATAAAGTTGATTGAATAATAAAATAAAATATGATTATCATGAAATGATTCTAGTTAATAGTTATACATTTTTAAGATTAATCGCTTGAAACATATTATAAATTACAAAGCATAACATGACATCTTAAAGATGTTTATCAATTTCAATCAATTATACAAAAATGGTCGTCTCAAAGCATGGAACTGGGTCCTGAGTCCTGAGTTGTTGAAATGCACTTGGTCACAGTCAAAGTCCTCTAGTAAGCAGTTGTTCATTTATCTTCCTCCGTTGTTTCTCAAAAGAGGTCGTTGTCAGGCCGGGGGACTTGTTAGAGTTACCACGTCGCACAATCTCTGAAAAGTACACCTTCTGAATTCCAGCGTGATGTAGGTCCACCTGCAGTGTCGGAAATCTCTGGAACATATAGCTGGGGATAATGTCGCCGAGATGTCATTTCCTCTTAGTTGGATGAGTAAAACATCAGGGTTGTACTCTATTGTTGGGAAAGTGTTAGAAAGGGTTATTTTTAAGCACTTGTATAATAATTTTTTTGAAAATGCATTATTTTATCGGTTTCAAGCAGGATTTATGCCTGGAAATTCAGCAGTATACCAACTAATTGAAATTTATCATAACATTTGTCTAAATCTAGAAAAAAAGAAACATACTTGTATGATTTTCTGTGACATTTCGAAAGCCTTTGACAGAGTCTGGCACAAAGGTCTCCTAATAAAGTTAAATTCATATGGTATTTCAGGTAACCTCTTGTCCTGGATAGAAAACTATTTATGTAACAGACAACAAAAAGTATATATTAACAGTTCATCTTCTGATGCTGGTATGATAATGGCTGGAGTTCCCCAGGGCTCAATTCTAGGACCTCTTCTTTTTTTAATATATATTAATGACATAGCTGGTGAATTTGAGTCAACAGCACGTTTATTTGCTGATGACACTTCTCTTATAAAGTCGTCTTCTTCATGCCGAGAAATTGAATTAGTTTTAAACAGAGATTTAGAAAAATTAAATCAGTGGGCAAAAACTTGGCTTGTTTTTTTAATCCAAATAAAACTGAGATAATTTGTATATCAAACTCCGACAATATTGAAGAAAATCTTGATTTAATTTTTGATGGAACCTTTTTAAATTTTAATAGTTTACATAGACATCTTGGAGTCATATTTAATTCAAATGCTAAATGGTCTGACCACATTGATGAGACATACAAATCAGTAATGAAAAAAATAAATGTTTTAAGGAAAATTAAATATATGTTAAAGCGTGATGCTCTTTTAAGAATTTATAAGTCATTTATTTTACCTGTTCTGGAATATGCATGTGAGGTTTGGGACGGATGCTCTCAAGCTGACTCAGAAAAGTTAGAGCGGGCTCAGTTTGAAGCAGCTAGAATAATAACTGGTCTACCATCTTATACAAGAAAAGAATTTTTATATTTTGAAACATCTTTGGAACCACTTTCAGACAGAAGAGCTAAAAGAAATCTTCAATTACTTTATAAAATAAAAAATAATATGACTCCAAGTTATCTATCTAACGTATTACCTCCTTCAGTGGTCAATAATAACCCTTACCCTTTAAGAAATAAGGACAATTTTAGAATTCCAAATTACAGACTCTCTTCTACAATAAACTCCTTCTTTCCCTCTACTTTAAGAAACTGGAACAATTTAGACGACAATGTTAAATCTCTTTCTCTTTCTTCTTTCAAACTAGCTCTCTCTCAACTTATTTCTACTACAGTAGTCTGCCTTGCTACTATAATTATGGTGAAAGAAAGTTTAATATAATACATACAAAATTAAGATATAAGTGTAGTTCTCTTAAGGATGATCTTTTTCGTGTAAATTTGGCAGAGGACTCTATTTGTGTAAACTGTGGTAACATTTGTGAAAATGTGCATCATTTCTTTTGTGAATGTCCAATATATGCTACTGCTCGTGCTGAAATGTTCCAATATTTTAATGATTTAAATATACATGTAAATTTAAATTTGTTATTATATGGTAATGAAAACTTGGCTTTGGAAGTGAATAGTTATGTATTTGGATATGTGCAGTCTTTCATAAAAGCCAGCAGAAGATTTTGAATATATATACTTGTATCTCTTTATTATGTTAATGTACATTGGATGTTAGATTATCCATTTTTCCTCCTAAATGTTACATGATTTACTATATATTATACCTATGTCATTACTTGTAAATATTAACCTGTTGAGTGGAGAAGGCTTCATAAGTTGTAATAACTTGTGCCTAATCCTATTGTTCTTGTTTAGACAATAAAATATGTTGAAAGTAAAGTACTCTATCAAGTCTCTAAGTAATTGTCTTTTGATCGAATCTGAACGCATGCCATCCTTCCCGAAGAATCTGACAGTGCCAGGAACATGCATAAGAAACAATAGTATGAATAAATATAACATTTCATAATAGTGGACAAGATTGGAAATTAAATTTAAATACTAACTTTGACAGTTATGATTTTTTTTATATATTACTTGCATTTTGGGAATTACTCAACAAATAGAGATTTTGATATTTTCTTTTCCAAAACACATTTGTTATCATTATTTTCATTAAGGAAACCATGATAATATCTCTCAAGAGGAGTAGCATAGCTGCTCCCAAATACTGCAAACTTGGCCATTGCTGAGTAATAGATGAGCATGAATTGGTATGTTTCTCTGTAGGGGGAAGGGAAAGTAGAGTTTTTTGCACTTAAGTGCAAAAAACTTTTTTTTTCACTTAAGTGCAAAAAACGTTTTTTTACACTTAAGTGCAAAAAACGTTTTTTTTACACTTAAGTGCAAAAAACTTTTTTTACACTTAAGTGCAAAAAACCTTTTTTTACACTTAAGTGCAAAAAACCTTTTTTTTACACTTACGTGCAAAAAACGGGTTTTTTACACTTAAGTGCAAAAAACGTTTTTTTTACACTTAAGTGCAAAAAACGGGTTTTTTTACACTTAAGTGCAAAAAACTTTTTTTTTTCACTTAAGTGCAAAAAACTTTTTTTACACTTAAGTGCAAAAAAACTTTTTTTTTACACTTAAGTGCAAAAACTTTTTTTACACTTAAGTGCAAAAAAAGTTTTTTTACACTTAAGTGCAAAAACTTTTTTTTACACTTAAGTGCAAAAAACGTTTTTTTACACTTAAGTGCAAAAAACTATAAGTTTATCCCTAGATTATCATCCCTTTTCATTATCAGGCCTGGGCGGGGGGAGGAGGCTTTTACTTTATATTTTTAACTAGGAATTTCCTGTAATTGTAAATACGTCTAAATTAATACATAAAAGCATGTGAAGTGTCCTTATTCCTTCACTGTTTACATTATTTTGGTCATAAATGTTACAGTTAATCCCATTTATTATGCTACACTCCCGGTAATGTCGATATTCGCAATGACATGTGATACTCTTTGCAAGATAGGAATATTTCTTTAATCAATACTTGGGGTGTGACATAATAATTCAACCAGCACAGTTTCAAGCTCTGGTTTTCAGCTTTGCATTCAAGTCAAATGCAGTTGCATTTATTTCCACAAAAAGTAAGTATAAATTCATAGATATTTGCGTGGTAAAGACAGTACTATGTAATATTACCATAACTTGTTACCAAACATATACTGGAAGACGTGGTCAAAGAAGGTCTACTGTAAAAAACCTTCTATTATGGTTTATATTTCACATTGATCGATTGTACCATTTAAAACCAACAAAGCTTTTTTTTATAATTGTTTCACTTCTATCAGCTGACGAGTCGCTCGGTTACAAGATTTAACACGAGGTAATATAGAAGCCGCCATATTGTTTACGTATCGCTAGGGCACACTGCGACAGTATGCATGATTTGATTGGTCGATACGAAATTGATAGAACTTCGCCCATTGGTCGACCAATCATCGTACTTCATTTTGGACCAGTCGAAAAAATTACTTCGGTAGGTGAATTTCTTGTTGGAAACCGCTTCATTTTTTTGCACTTAAGTGCAAATAATTTTTTTGACACTTAAGTGCAAATCTTTTGCACTTAAGTGTAAAAAGAACATAATGGCCATTTGGCTTTTTTTGCACTTAAGTAGTGTCTGTATTTTATCCTAAAACGGCCGCCCATACTGTCCAGCCCATTCAGCTGACCACTGGCCAGATATATTCTTTATAATGGTAATATTATAAACCGATAGCATTTTGTGTGATACAGAATGTTGGAATGTCGTTGACATGCATCAGGGGATATGGGTTGTAGAGCGTACCGTGGGACAAACATGTACACAAACACACACATATATATACACATGTAGATACCTGTATTTCCCGCATTCGCCCAACCCCCGGGGGTAAAATTCCCGTGGATAAAAATTCCCTGGTATAGACCTACCTATAATGCATTATAAAACTGAGACAAGACATTTCAAGTTTAAGATAAAATTAAAATAAGACGGTCATTTATACCAGGAAGCTTTTTCTAGTATGAAATAATCTTTCCTACAATGTCATACAAACTAGTTACGTTTCCAGTTTTGCCCTTTGATTAAGGCTTTATGGTATGTTGTCAAGATATGAAGTTGAAATAAAAATAAATTATTCAAAATCACTTAGACCAAAAATAATACATAAAGAAAAGGTTAGCGTGGGCAGATAAAATCTAGCGTGGGCAGTATTTAAGGTCAATAGATTATAGGCAAAGCGGAAACGGATTCTTGATCTGTGAAAAGTGCTAATCCGCCATGAACTGACTCTGTGACTAGTCAAGGTTGACCCGTGTAACATATATATACACACACATACATACACACGTACATACGTAAATGTACACAAACCAACCGGTATTTTGGATAGTAATGACATTGTTTGGCAAACCAATCGATATCATACAATATAGGACGGTGAATGGTGAGGTGATCCAGTCGCCATTTTAAACTTGTTTGGAATCTATGTACTTGTATTACACGTAGGTACATGTATATAGTTTACTAGGCCTCTTATATTCAACGTATATGTATTTCGAAATGATCCAGAACGTTGTGAAATATTATACAATCATTTTACTATCTACGTCGCCAGTGATATTAAGGACTATTCCAGGGCATTTAAATGCTAGCCCTCCACCTCTGGGTCGCGAGTTCGAAACCCACGTGGGGCAGTTGCCTATGACCGTAGGCCGGTGGTTTTTTTCCCCGGCTTTCCTCCACCTCCAAAACCTGGCACGTCCTTAAATGACCCTGGCTGTTAATAGGACGTTAAACAAAATAAACCAAACCAAGGCCTTTAAACAACTTTTTATTTTTCAGGAACGATCCTTCGCAACCTAATTTATACAGCATTTTAATATTATCATAGTGTTGTAATATCGTATTAGTTGTCATACGCCATAATTTTGCTGATTGAAGCACAAATGCATATTTTTTTTATCTTCTCTATTATATTTTGAAATTATAATAAGAGCGCAGCTCTAGGGCGCCGAAGGCGCCCGAGCGAAGCTCTCTAAATACTGGAAAACGGTACCTCCAACAAGAGTTGCCTCCCTTCCCATACATACGAACAAAGAAAATCGTATGGTCCAAAAAACCGGTACCGGAATGGCTCAAAACCGGATGTAGTAAAAATCTTGAACAATATCAGCACCAAAGTCTCTCTATAGTGTTTTAACATTAGTGATATATGTCTTTTGTTCTCAGATGAAAAAATAATAACAAAACAGCGGTATGTTTTCGCTTTTATTCTTATCATGTCGTCCGTAACCGATCGGGAATTACCGAATGTCATCGTCTCCATTCACGTCTGACCTAGATACATTGTACACAACAAGACATGCGAGTATGATGGAATTAAACTCAGTATAGGGTCCTTGAAATTATTTTTGTATGTGGTTCCAGTCTGATCTGATCTAAGGTAGGCATTTGCCGATAACACTGTGTTATGATCGATTCAATCGTACATATTTAAGCCGCCTTGTCGATTTATTTTCTCAGTGCGTTAGGCTTACGTCACAGGCACTTGATTTTACATTGTAAACAATAACATGCCGAAAGACAACGTTAGGCTAGGCATAGTATGCATTGACAAACAAGTACCTATCGGTTACGTCCCAGCTTTTGTATTGTTAGTTACAGATGATACGATGTGTCTGACTCGCATTGTTTATTATAATTAGAAGTAGGTTATATTACCTACAGCACTGTGTGCCACATGGGGCTAGTAACCATTTAAAATGTATCCGAGTAATAGGCCTACTAGGCTACTGTATAGTTATATAAAGCCCATGTGATAACCCTAGATTTTTATCATTTATGAAATGCAGGCTTAGTACATGTGTAGTTAGTCTACATTAGTCAGTAGAAATAAACATAGATCAACATGGCAAATATGTAGGTTGTACCAGAGACCTATATACTAGTATATAGGTCTCTGGTTGTACCAAAAATAATGATTGAATTTAAATGAAATTTATCTGAAAAATAATTCTTTGCAATGTTTATAAAATCATTGTATTATTATACTGTTGAGAGTATTATAGATCAGATTTCTATTGCTAAGTATAGTAACTGTTTATTACAAAAATATTGCCTGAAATTAATAAAAAGGAAATTTAAAACAATCTTAGGTGTTCGAGGTTCCAACACTTCTCCAATGCCTGGCATGTTTTTAAATGACCCTGGCAGTTAATTATATAATGAGACTCAATTAAGAGGGACATTCCTTCTTTCAGATATCAGAACCATGTACATTTTTTACTGATGAAATCCACTTTTGAACAGGGAAATGAATCAATGCCAAAATGTACAGAAAAATGATGAATCCTGCAAAAATACTGACTGGCTTTCAAGTAAAAAGTGATATTTTGGTAGGAATAAAGAATTTTTAGGACTTAGAATTTGGAGAACTTGTCTTAATTACCCTGCGAGTCAAACTGTTTGATTTATGTAAATTAAAGATTTACTATTTGGGAAAAAAAAATCATATTTTCCAATAAGTTTAATTTTGATGACCTAACCTTTGAATTTAAACTAATGAAGGAATGACCCTTGAAATGAAGTAAACCAAATTTAAACCAAATTTATTACAATGTTTATGAACACATGTACATGTACAGTGTAATATGATTAAAACCTTATAAACAACTGCTGTTAATTTCCAAAGCCTGGAAGATTATAGAATGTCTATAATTATTTTGTAATTAATCATAATTACAAAAGGAGAGTAATTGTCTATGGTGTTGACTCTTAGTAGGTTTAACTTAAATTTGCTACAAATTCTGTTTTAGTGGAGACAAGAGAATACATGTATTTACAATCAAAATTAATTAACTCGAACTATGATAACTCAAAAACACTGATTATAAATTAAAGTATCTCACTGGTCCAAGTCAAAATCTTTGTTTCTATAGTAACAAAATATATATAAGATAATTCAAAGTTTGACAACTCGAAAAACTTTGACATAAATAACTAAATTTAAACTTTTAATCAGATTTTACAAAATTGACAGAACATTATATACTGATGTAATCCCAAAGTTGATTCATATTTTATTTTTAAAGGCGCACAATGTTAACTGTTAAGTGAATTTCTTTTAAAAGTTCTCTATAAACAGATCTTCAAATCATATGTTATAAGTACATGTCCTCGGTCCAAAGCGGTTTTGCCCAAAAATGAGCTGAAGTGACTGAATAACAGTTCAAAATGTTCTATTCCATTCCAAATATATGGTAGAATCAAATATTACACATGGTAGAAGGATCTTCAATTCAAGTCCTTTAAAGTTGATATAATTTAATGCACCTTTGGTCTTTTTTTTTAAGATGAGGGGATCCGTGTTATTAGTTTACTCTGTTTACTCTGCAGAAATAAGGGAAAATACAAAAACAGAAATTATATTGAATATTGCTATTGGAAATAACACAAACTTTAATAGAAGTATCGGAATGGGCAATATCTGTGCAATAGTATATGTTTATATATTTATGTATATGTGTATATACATATATATAGAATAAAACTCGTAGAAACTTTGTGTATCGATTAAATATATATATAAATATATATATTGGCACTATAATGACTGATCCACATGTACAGTGGCCTGAGTAGTGGGACCAAAAAGCGTTAAATTGACGAAACTTCTAAACTTCCAGATATGAAGAAATCAAACATCCTTCATGGATGAAAGAGACTTGATTAAGGCACTTTTCAATATATTAGGGTTTTTTTTCCTTTATTTTTTTTACCACATGGTGTCCTGTTCTAGATCTGTTATACCCTATAAGGGATGGGTTATTGAAATAATTGTTTAATTCATATACAGAAATCACACTTTTTGGCCTTATTTAAAATGTTCAATTAATTTATTAAATAAAAGCGAGTTTACAACCATCACTACAAATGTATTTAATAGCAGTGGCGTCAATATTTGTTTAAAGTCCACATTTGACAGTGTTATTGAGTTGCATGCTGTCAGATTGAATTGAAACTGGTGAGGGTACTGATACAATCATATATACTGTTGTACATGCATTTAGAGGATTTTTTTCCAGGTTCACCTATTTTTGGGTAAAATAAAAATACTAACAGGTGATTTTGTGAAGTTATGTTAAGATTCACTTTAAACTGTGTTATAAAAGCAATATTAATCTAATTGAAACTTAAATGTCTTTACAGATTCACATATTTTGGCCTCAAAACTGAATTTTGAGAATTTTCATTAAAGTTCAGTTTTCACCCTTTCTTAATGTCTCACTGAACACTTGGTTACTGATATTATTTAATTACTTGAATACTACTTCATAAATCGAAAAATGTTATTGATAAACCGGGAAAGATGAAATATAGAATTCTGTATAATTCTTGTTATTTAAGGCCTTTTGATGACTTATCATGTCAACATGATGCATGAATATAATGAAAAAAATTACATATATAACAAACATATATATATACACCTATACAAGGGACAATTAGATTAGCTGTGCTCTTCCAAGGCTTTGCCTTCATTCATATTAATTTTAATTTGAATGTGACCAATTGTTATATATTACATTGTATGTACACATGTGACACATAAAATCACCGTTAAACATTGAAACAACTGAACTGGAATTGCTTTGATAATATGTACATGACTTACTTTTTATTAATAATATTTATTGGGTGTCAATTTCACTTTTTGTGCGTTTTCAAAACTAGTGAATATTTTGTCTTTGAATCGGATCGACTGAACTGTTTAGTCTATTGAAGCCTGCTACATTATGTTGAGGCTTGAAAATTGTATTGATTATGGGAACGAAATTGAGAATGTTTCTTGAAAAATGGTCTTTTGGAAATGACTGTGAGGATTTATATACTTTTTCCCTTTTTTTGTTAGTATGACAATCATCCATTCATGGTTTAATGCCCTCCTTGCTGGTTTTCTCACACAATTAACTCAGAAGAAAATAAACGAGTTTTTGTGTAGCTATAACAGTACCTGACATTATAGCATAATTGATTCTTGTTAAAATGTAATGTAACTTTTGAACTTACAGGACCCACAAGTTTTCTTAACTGGTACTGTATGGTTCTGGAGCCATTTTCCGATCTCAAAACACATTATTGAAATAAAAAATAATGTATTATTATTGTTTTCCAGTTATAATAATGGCGTAGGAATATCACGTGAAGGAAATTCCCGAATTTACCCGGGAATACCCGAGTTGTTCCGAAGATGTCTCGACGGACAGGCAGCCCCGGCATTATTGCAATATCAATAGCACTAATGGTTTACCATACCGGTTTGTAGATATTCAATCACCTCGATTTCCTTTTAAATACTTATTTTTCTCAAAATATAATAGATGATAAAAGCCCATCACACCCATTCTTAGCATTTACATATATATAACTACCGATATAAAGCAAGACAATGTTTATTTCTTTATTATTTAAATTAATATTTATCGATTTTATGGTCAAGTAGTTAATGAAAAGTGATATTAAGGATAATTTCAAGTAGTTAGGTACATTGTGTGATATTAACGGGAATTCGGATAAGTGAGAGACGTGTTTGATATTAACGGGAATTCGGATAAGTGAGAGACGTGTGTGATATTAATGGAAATTCGAAGAAGTGACGAACATTGTGTGATATTAACGGGAATTTGGATAAGAAAGAGACGTGTGTGATATTAAGGGGAATTCGAAGAAGTGATGAACATTTTGTGATATTAACGGGAATTGGGTAAGTGAGACACGTCTTGTGATGTAATAGAAAGACCGGATTGGTTTCACTGAAATTGAAGGCAAACTGCTAACGTGAGACATAGTTGTGATATTAAGGAGAATTCGAAGAAGTGAGGTACATTGTGTGATATTAACGGGAATTAGGAGTAGTGAGGTACAATCTGTGATATTAAGGGGAATTTGGATAAGTGAGACAAGTTCGTGATATTAAGGGGAATTCGAAGAAGGTGAGGTACAGTCTGTGATATTAACGGGAATTTCGATAAGGACACATGTTGTGTGATGCTATAGACAGACCGGATAAATTACACTGAAATACTGCTTTAATGAGAAACATTTGTAATATTAAGGGGAATTTGGACTAGTTGGCCACATTGATGTAAAGAGGAGACTGAATTTAGTGATGGACATTGCGTGATACAAAAGGGTCAGCATAAAGGAGGCACATAGGTGGAGCTTCAACTGAAAATCTACGTTTCTTTCTCTATTTTCCCCCTTAGTATAATTTATTTGCATGTAGAGTGTTTATTTTAATAGATGCTGCCGATACAGTTACGCTTGGTGAACTAGTGTGCGATTCTGAGGTAAGAACCATTTTCAGGCACTTACTGTCAACTGATACAAAACACTGAAAAACTCAAACTTCCAAATATGCTGAAAAGGTCTCGAGCACAATATCTTATCTTTAGAAAAAAAAAAAAAAAAAAAAATCTATAAGAAAGAGAAAAAAAAGTTTTACAAATGTTCTCTTAAGAATTTTACATATTTTTTTATTATATCGATTTTAGATTTACGATCTGAATGATGGTGACTCCATGTCAGTAAAATGGGATGGAACTAAACTCCCTAATTACTGTCGCCTTGGATTCGAGGCTCCAGACACCAGTTCGTCAACATGTATTAAAATAGAAAAGTTTCGTTTGTACAATTGTGGATTTTATATTGAAATATATAAAAATGTCGACGAATTTCCGACTAAGGTAAGTAGTTTTAGTTTAAAATCTATATTTTTTTCTTGAATGACTTAATATCTATTATTCTTTGAGTGCATAATATCAACCAATTTCTTTTTTCTGATTTCATTAAAACATACTATCGGAACGCCATTTACAATTTCATTATAATATAATCTCTTAATGATAATACTGATTTTATTGAAACACACAAACCCCTGCATCTACACTCATAGTACGTTCGTGGAGTGTAACGTAATCAGAAGCCTTGGCTAGCGAAGATGAAACCCCTGTAGATTTCCTTAAAATGTACTCTAGACCACAATACTGATTTCACTGAAACAACAAACCTCTGTAGATTTCTTTAAAATGCCCTCGTTATCAAAATACTGATTTCATTGAATCAAACCCTAAATAAAATCCTACTACTAATTTCATTAAAACATACTCTCCAATGTCTCATTGCTGATTTTGACGAACCATACATTATACTTTATTACTCTCGACCCCTACTACCCTTTCATTAAAATATGCTCTCCGCCGCACACTATGACTGCGTTGAAACAGTATGATACGAGGGCTGATTGATAAGTTGTGAGCCTCATATTGAAGGATTTGAATTTTGACGGGCATATTGTATTATTTTTCAACATAATGCAGTATCTATACACTTTTGCCAGCGGTGTTTGATGGCCTCAATGTCACAAAGCCACAATCGTGAATGACAGCCATGGCAATGACACAAACTTTCACCCTAACCCTAACCGTGTTTGTCCATCTTGCAAAAGCCGCTTGTCAGAGAATAGTAGGACTTTAAAAGAACACCATTGAATACCTCCTTCACTACGGGGCTCACATCATATCAATCAACCCTCGTACTCTAAAAACCCCACTTCCCCCAAAAACATCTGATTCATTTGAAAGTACTCACCAAAATCACATAACTGACTTCATTGAAACATACTCGAATACTCCAAACCACACACATTACTTGTCAAAGATACCAAATCCAGAAACATATCAATAAATAAATAAATACACGAATAAAAGCAATAATGATTAACAAATACATGTATAGTACATTAACTTACTTTCATTATTTGTTGAATTTGACTCCTATCTCGAAATTTTTAAACTCTGCAAAAGCATTATGAACAATAAAAAATATGTGTTAAATAAATATTGTGACACGTTCATTCCGTTTTATTTCTTGATATTAATTAAGGTGCGTGTGTATCCGTCAAATGTATCATGTATATTTGCATTAAGGCCTATCGCTACCAAACGGTAAATAATCCGAGTTATCTAACATCCAAATCTGTTGCTGACTATCTAACGCTGTTTACAGAGATATGACTGCAGTTCCAAGGATATAGACGAGGAGTATTGCCTAAATTCACAGAAGATAACCTACCTCAAGTTTAACTACAACCATACTGGAATCGCCTCGTTTAGTCCGCAGGTTAAACTCTCTGTTGAAGTCAAAGCGGATGTCGAAATCACCTCAACTGAAGGTAGGTGACTTATAGTTAAAGAGTGGCAGTATTGCTGGGTTTATTCTCGACCACGATGTCTCAAGATGTCCACGATTTAAAGCATCGCGATATATTGCATTGAGTGTAATTCTTTCTGCTCTTTCCTGTGGTCTCAATACGTTCTGTTACAAAGCCAACACGATTTTGTGCAAGATCTGCCACGATTTCCATCACTTCCGTTTAATTAACCTTACAATAATCATGATATGCTTGGTGACGTTCTGTTTCGACTTCTTAAACGTTAATAAAGTTCATTTGAGCTTTCTAACTATATATGGCAATAACTTGACTAAGATTGTCACGCTTACCTTCTTATTCGTTCCAGAATGTCTGTATGAAATTCATTAAAAGCTACATTGCCATTTTCTTATTAAATAGATGCACAAATTTAAACAAATATAAATCGCACTACATTTGTACCACTTCTTGCAGGCTAGTTCCTCTAATGATATGATACATTATTTTACAACGCCTATTTTACCTCACATATCACCATTTCATGTCTTGTTATTATCCTATTGTGTCCTGTCCCGGTGGCCACGGTGGCCAAGTGGTTAAGGTGTTCTAACACTTTACCACCACTAGCCCTCCATCTCTGGGTTGCGGGTTCGAAACCTACGTTGGGCAGTTGTCAGGTACTGACCGTAGGCCGACGGTTTTCTTCCGGGTACTCTGGCTCTTTCTTCCACCTCAAAATCCTGGCACGTCCTTAAGTGACCCTGGCTGTTAATAGGACGTTAAACAAAAATAAACCTAAACCCCAAATAAACTGTTGTCCTGTCAGGCGGTTTTCGTGTTTTTGTTTCATACGAGACTGATTATACTGAAGAACTCGTTGGAACAAGTAACGGAGACTTTTACGAAGTTCTTCTATTCTATCTTTAGATTTACCAATGATGTGTTATCTTTAGAAAAACAAACTATATCGATCATGTCGATCGGGTATACCCTGTAGAGCTTAAAATACTGCAGAGTCTTCAACGTCAGCGCTAACCTCGATCTTGACTTAAAACGTAACCGACAGTGACAGCTTATTATTAGTGATACTAAGTAAGTGATGAACCTTGCTTCCCAATTGTTAATTTTCCATTTCTAGATAGTAACATCCCTTCATTATAATTTCCATTATATATATCGGCTACTGAGGGAGAAACAAATAATAAGTTTTCGAGAGATGCAGGTTGATGAAGACGACGGGACAGTTTTTTGGTCGCTATCGTCATCTCAAATGTTTGGTGTTTGTCGATTTAGCTGGTTTTCTACTACCCCTTTTCCCATTTTGAGGATGTGAATTAACCCAAATTTGACCAAGACTTTTTGTAGTAGAAGACGTTTACCATACTGGGACACCTGTTCTTATCCTTTTATTTGTTTTTAATATAAAAGGTTTTTTTTTGTGTAATTGGATGGTTACATTGTCGTTTTCGTGTTCCCCTATCCTAAGTTTAGCAGAATATCTCACTTGGTGTTTTCCTGTGTTAAGGTCTCTTCAGCACCATTACCTATTACGTTCATCTACGATTTACATGTTCTATTACTCTCTCAGAAGATTAGGAAATTGATCGGCATAATCGTGGTAAAATTTTAGACAATCAAAACGATCCGTACAATTATCACAATTCCAGAAAGTTCTCTCAAGGTCACCACGATTTCATCCCCACGCTTACTACGCTTCCTACAAAACCATGGACATCATGGCCAGGTGTAAACCAAACATACTGATACTATAAAGGTGGTAATATTTTCGGGGGAATTTGATTTTGTTCTATTAGCAGTCATTCCGCACAACGCGAAAATAAATACTCCGCGAATATTTGTACGGTAAATTATCATTAATCTCTTTGGAATGTATATCATGATAATATACACACATGTAATAGAGATATATACATGTGTCTCGGCGTGAACACATACGTCTTGCAGAATTTTGATAGGACTATATCAACCACGAAATACTGTTCTTCAGTGAATGAATATTGAATCGAATGTGACAATACCTCGTGTATGTTCGACACCAAAGGAGAACTAGACAACACGAGCCTGGTCTAATTGAGGGAACGAAATATTCTCAAGTTCAGGCCGACTTACCAATAGTTCCTTGCGTAGAATGCCAAATCGTTTACAACATTTTCGATACACTTTAATCAACTATGTCTCATATTGCTACTTATGGACAAGTTCATTTTTCAGTTGAAATTATTGTTACGAAGCCCGGTTATTTTGAATCGCGTTGATTATTTTGACATCTGGTTTGGCCAGAGGATAATGACGCTGGTTAGTTTTGAGGAGGAGTGACGGAGGCGTTAAACTGCGTAGAAGTGTATCAGGTACGTTTTCCATTGTTATTACTAATTAGCTTGTCTTATTTTGATGTTGCCTCATTACCTGACTCTTTTTGATGGCTTTGTAGTCTCGTTTAATATTCTTTGTCGATTCCTATATTTATCACTTGAATTGATATTCGTCTTTCTCTATGAAATTCGTTTTTCTTTCTATTTATCTTTACCTGTGTATATTTTGTTTAGATATAATATATTTATTTCAACAGATGCTGCCGATTCAGTTACTCTGAGCGAACTAGCGTGTGATTCTGAGGTAAGAACCCTTTTCAGACATTCAAACTTCTAAATATGTTGATGAGGTTTCGAGTACATGTACAATAATATTCTTGCTTCAGAATGAAATAAAAACAGTTTTGCAATGCTGTTTCGAAGGTTGAAATTACAAATGTTCTCTTGTAAATTTTACATATTTTTTTATTATATCGATTTCAGATTTACGATTTGAATAATGGTGACTCCATGTCAGTAAAATGAGAGGGAACTAAACTCCCTGATTACTGTCGCCATGGATTCGAGGCTCCAGGCACCAGTTCGTCAATATGTATCAACATATATAGAAACATTTCGTTTGTACAACTTTGGATTTTATATTGAAATATCTAAACATGGCGACACGTACCCGACCAAGGTGAGACGTTTTAGTTTTAATTTTATTTTCGCATGTAAAGACCAGAATATCTGTGTGCATCATAATAACCACCAAACTAATTTTCCTGATTTCTCAAAACACCATTTAATTTGATTAAAACATATTTTATTTGTCAAAACACAAATGGGATTAGACACAACTATAAAACTTATAATCCGTCTTTCCCTGTTTAACATAAATGATGAAATGAACATACATGACCGAAAATAATGAGGTCAACTTGATGATGATATGAATATGTAAAAATATATATAAGACAAAATTAACATTTTCATTTTAACAAAATCAAAATACTGATTTCATTGAAACAAACTAACCCATGTGGATTTCCTCAAAATGCCCTTTAAACAATGATACTGATTTTATTGAAGCATATTCGTTTCGTTTGTAAAATACTTCCTCCAAATCCATTACCTGAATTCATTAAACATATTATAAAATCCCACTACTGTTTTCATTGAAACTTCCTCTAAAAAAAACCCCGACTACTGATTTCATTGAAACTTTCTCTAAATTAAACCTCACTACTGATTTCATTAAAACTTTCTCTAAATAAAATCCCCACTGCTGATTTTATTGAAACTTTCTCTAAATCAAACCCCGCTACTGATTTCATTGAAACTTTCTCTAAATAAAATCCTCACTACCGATTTCACTGAAACGTTCTGAACTTCAATACATTCCCAAAAACAAGGTTTTATTGTTTCCTTTTCCCTATTACACAATGAGCAAATTGGATTAGGATGCAAATCAATTCTAAAAAGAAAGGTATTGGTTACTTAAATATGGCGTATAATTCTCATTTGAAACCATTGAAGTTTTGAACTTTTTATTACAGTAAATCTTTCCATTCTTTTGTACCTGTTGGTGTGATTGCAGGAGTTATCATGCAGTTATAAAAATTTTTTTAGAACCTTTTTGAAATCAAATCCAAGTGGTAAAAAAAGCCGACAGAGGGTCTCCAACTGAAAATCAAATCTTCGCAGAAAATGCTTGACCATTGACACAATACCTTGAAACTGGAGAAAATTTGTATTGATATGGAATATATTTGAAAACTCATTAAATGTGAAAAAGGTGAAGTTCTTTATAAGGTCGTTTAGTGTATTCACGCCTACATTGTACCAGTTTGGATAAAAATTAAATTATGACCTACGTGGATATCTTTATTGTACCATAAACGTGTTTTAATATTGATTTGCACTAACTTTCCTAAATAGTAAGGAGTTATTCAACTTAGGACTTTTGAGAACATCTTTCCAAATATATTTTGACAATTTTACTCGCAACATTTAATACATTCACTTATCACAATTCCACATTTTATCTACATTTATCAGCAGTTGTAACATTGATTTTCATTTCCCTGAAGAGTACAGTATTCTCCTAATCCAGCCTAGTTCTAAAGAATCGATGAAGACTTGTACATCAATCATTTTTAGTCCACCATCATTATAATTTTGAATAACTACATCTTTCTTAATATTTTGGGAAACCCGTGCATTATGACAAGGCACGTAAGAGCAGATCTTCTAGATGGGAAACCTTCCTATAAGAGATGTAAATCTGTATCAAACCTAGGTAATGTCACGCTCTCAAAATTTCGTAAAAACAGAATCACAGGTTTATCAAAGTGTATCCATCCGCCTAACATGATGATGGATTATTCTTCATTCGCTCATTTTGTCCTATTTGTATTTCAGATTTCGATAATATGATGACTGAAGAATCAGCACATCCTTCAGCAGCCCCCACAGACAATGGATGGCCCCTCCCCCTTACGTAGCCCCTCACCCTGACGAGTCGGTTCCAGAAGCGCCACCTCCTTCATATTATAACGTCATTACAGGAAATGTCGATGTGTCTAAGGCATAATTGTCAGAAATATGCGTCTGAGCTTTGATTTACAATATGCTGTTGTTTTAAATAAATTTGAAGTATTCTTGTTCTGCAGATGAATACAGTACAAAATTGTCCAGATTTTTGACTAGTCGCTGAAAAAACCCAGAAATATGAAAAATGGTGCAAATGAAAAAAAATGCAGATCAATACGGTGTGAGGATATACTTTTCATGTACATTTCTAAGCGGACGATATATTCATATGACGTATCTACCATGTTGATTTCAGGTCTGATTGAACCGATTATATTGTATTAAATTTCGTATGACTGGCCTTCTTCATTGTATTTGTAAGATATTCATATCCTTAATGATATTTAAAAAAAAAAAAAAATTAATGATTCATTTACTTTTGTATTCTTACGATTTTAGTAATTTTTAATGCTTAAATGTGATTGTAATAAAATTATAATTTCCAATGATCGTTTTGATCGATTAAACAAACATGTCATTGTGCATATAATTGTTTTATATGACTTGATAAAATGTGATATAATTTTTATCATTTATTTCCTATCGTAAATTAACCTCATTTATAGTCTTATTATGTCTGTATACCAGTGTTTATAAATATGTCATCCCTACATTTCTAATGTAGTTGATTCAGTAAACCACTGCTATCTCAGTTGAATTAAAATTCTTCTCTACGATACCCTACGATACACAAAAATACAGCAGTGTATTGTCGAGTATCGTAGATGAATGGGAATTACAAGTCTGATTTCAATAAGATTTTGTTTAACTTAAGAGTTTATACTACATGTATGTATATACGACCATTGGTAATAATCAGTTACTAATTTGTTTCCTGAATCAAAATGAATATATATTTTTGTAATATATCCATTTATGAAGGATTGCACAAAAGACACATGCGATAAACAATATTCTAGTGTTATAAGAATCGGTATTATCGATAATGTTACATATTATTAAACAGAGATTAGACTTCAGGGATTTATCTCAAAATCACATTATATGGCTTGGAATATGCAAAATGTTATTATAATTCATTTCGTATCGTAAATTAACTTCGTTAATAGTTTCATTATGTTTATATACAAATGTTTATGAATATGTCTTTTATAAATTGTTACGTACTTGAATCTGTAAATTACTGCTATGTTTAACTCAATCATATTAAAATTAGACTTGTTATATACAGCTGATTTGTCCTTTTTGGACTCGTCAGTGATGCTAAAGCCTAACATATTGCAGACAACCAAAGACGTACGCTATACATTTAACATTACTTTGTGCAAACATTTGTCTAATATTTTGTAAACAATTGTTATTTTTCAAAATAAATGTTTGTTCATGTTTACTATCTAGTTTGTTGTGTGTGTTTATGTCAGCACATGCAAAATTCCTTTGTTATCTTTGATGTTTAATTTTGTGAGAAGCGAAGAAAAAAAGTTGATGTTGTCTTGATTGCATAAACAATGGATCGTTAATATCCGTCGTAGAATTACCGAAAGAAGAGAAAACGATGTTTATAATATCCAGAATCCTCCAATACCTGATGTTTACATTATCCGGAATATTCAATACCTGATGTTTATACTTTTCGGAATAGTCCAATATCTATATTATTAGAAATACTCCTAAACCTGATGTTTATAATATCCGGAAAACTCCAATAACTGATGTTTGTAATATCCGGAATACTCGGATACATGATGTTTATAATATCCGAAATATTCCAATACCTGATGTTTAAAATGATCTGAATATTCAAATACCTCATGTTTATAAAATCGGAAATAGACCAATGCCTGGTTTTAATAAGATCCGGAATATTCCTGTACTTGATTTTTAGGACTCGCACAACTAAATCAGCCAATCAGCTGGTGCTTCACCTGAACCAAGTCCCTGAGGAAAATGTGTTTCTTAGGTTTGTAGCTATTTTCCTGAGTAAATAATATATGAAATGGGTACTTTCTATATACGAGAATAAAGTGTAGGGTATTGAGGTTTGGAAAATCAAAAGTATACACTCCTACTGAAAATAGAATGGCGTAGGAGTCGAGGTGTAAAAAGGCGGGAATTCCCCAGGTAGGGGTTCCCCAGTGTACTGTTAATGTCAGGGTTACTGTCTTTCGAGTACCCGTGTGCTCTAATATGACATTAAACCTATACAATAACAGCATTTATCCGATAGAAAAAACTTCAAACTTTAATTTGATATAAATTTCACATCATTTGAACTTCAAACGAGCGAATAAAGGGATGGGGTCACTAGTTATAACATGTAGTAAATTGTTTAGTTGTGTGAGTCCTTTATAATATCCGGAATAGTCCAATAGTCATGTTTATACTATCCGGAATACACCAATGCTTGATGTGTTTCAACTCAACACTGGTATTTTAATTAATGCTTAATATCAGATTTGACAGTATCACTTCTAACGATGTTTGAGCTAAGCACAATCAAATCAACATCGAAAGCACAATATTTTTGTTTACTTTGTTATTTCTTAATTGTTTCTTCAAACGTCCATTCCTTTCATTTAATCATTCTCGCTAATGTGTATTCAATAATATGTTAAATCTGAACATTAACGAAATCACAGCGACACCACCATTTTTACTTAAATGAACATTCACTTGTTAGCTCGCATCAAGATACTTTCCAAAAATAGTGTACGCAGTACAATGTTGGCGATTTATGGACGTTCCATTACCCACGCCATTTCAAATTTGACCTTACCCCGCCTATAAATGTACAGTTACACGCAAATCAGTTATATCTAATATACCTAATATTTTAATATGGCAATTTTTTTAATAGGATTTTTAAAAAGGATAATCTGAATTTATCAGTTTATTCACTACAGTGGCTATCGATAAAATTTCAAACAATTACGTATATATTTCTTTTTGTTGTCACTTACTACATACATTAGCGATGACTACGCTCCATAACATCGTTATCAACAACGTATGCAGGTAATTATTTTAAAATGTATGTGATGCTTTGATTTTTCGTGCTTAACATAGCTTTTTGTGTAGCTGCTTTAGAATGGCAATATGTTAACATTTTATTTACGCAATTCGCATTTTTTACTTCAAAAACTTTAATTTTAGTGCTTTTTAATTTTAAATATATAAAAAGAAACAAAGTTAAAACAAGAAATATAGCAATAACTTCAGTTTCGCTTATATCTTCACTTTAGAGTATACAGTAATAAACACATTGATTTTGTCAAAATAAAATTGGTTGCTTGGAATGAGAATGAGATTTACAGTCATTAAGATATTTTCATATTCGCTGCTTTGCATAATTCCAACACATTGTGAAGTAGTTAACAATTTTACCTCATGAAATGCGCTAAAATATTGAAAAATAAGCTTGCACTTTTTGCTGATGAAAGGTATCTTGAAAACAAACCGATCTCGAGCATAAGCCAACAACATATTATTAATGTAGAACCCGTGGCTTAGTTACACGTTTTTTGAGCATTATTGAATGATTGCTGTAAGTGTGGACATTCTTTACCACTTTTTGTTTTAGTTTTGCTTTTCAACATCTCATTTTCACGGCAACTTATAAGTGATTTCGTGTTTTTATACCTAACGGAATTTTCGCGATTTACAGTCATAAAAGGACTACTATATCTGTGATTTAAACTATTTCACGGAGATAATATTCGTGAATAGAAATCACAAGCAAAACATGCGAAGGCCAATCGCACGCGAAAATAATTTGGTTTACAGTATTACGCATTCGCTTCGTATTTGTTCAATTCAAAATATTGCTGTACAACAGCCTGGATATGAACCGAATTTGATCTTTTACCGGAAATCACTGAACATCGATTTACATAGTCGCATTCAACATATGAATGTTTCCATCACTCCAATTCAAATCATAAAGCGCTTTTAATCTGTATACAGTTTCTACAATCCAGTTATGACTCCACGGAGTCACATCCGATACATATTTATTGTACAAGATGTGACAAAACTACCGATGAACCATAGTGTAAATTCATTAAACTAATTGATATGTTTTTAAAGGCATATGATCGAAAATATATCATCACAAAAACATCGTCCGTTTTAATTGTAGTTTATAATTTGTAATAAAATAAATATTATGCGAGAATTGACATTTTTTTGAAAATATGTAGGTAACTATTACCGGTACGTGATCATCTCGTTAAAGACGATATGTGGAAAAATGGACATATATCTTTTTCACATTAATATCGTAAACCCTATGGCTTTAATAAAATTGGTGTTAAACTTCCCTGCACTTCATTTGCTATGGATATGCTATCATTTAATTTTTGATTTGTTTTTGTTTTGATTTCTATCCAACTTTCAACAATTATGATATTTTTGTGAGTAACAGTCTGCTTTGCTTGGTATGAATTGCAAATGAATGGATTATCACAATGAATTGATTATCATAATGAATGGATTATCATAATGAATTGATTATCATAATGAATGAATTAGAATTGATTATCATAATGAATGAATTATCATAATGAATGAATTATCATAATGAATGGATTATCGATTATCATAATAAATGGATTATCATAATGAATGTATTACCAGAATCAATAGACTATCATCACAAATGGATTATCATAATGATTAGATTATCATAATGAATAGATTATCATAATGATCACCCATTTTTATATTATTTCTAGGTATCGCTGGAGTTGCTATTCCCGTGATAGTGTTTCTTTTTATTGTCGGAGGGTGTGGCGCATTGATAAAACACGGCATGAAGTGTTTATGCGAGACACTGAGGGAATTATGTGGAAGCATTTGTGACTGTCTAAGTGAGTGCGTGTCTGGTATCACAGAAGCTCTACCGAGTGGTTCGTCCAGAGCAGTACAGGAGGACACACCAAGAAACAGAACAACTGAACATACGGATTTAGCCATTACGTCCCAACCTGGCGAGACTTGGTCACGTGCCAGCAGCATGAGTTCACTTAGTAAGTACAATAATAGCACATATTAGATATTTTATTCAATTAACTTAACAAAATCTACTTTTCTCTCTCCCAGCAATTTATCAAAGTAAATTCATTGACTACCATTCTGAATCTCATGTTTTTATGAGTATATGTATACATAAAATTGTTTCAACGTAGTTTAAGAACGGCAATTGTTTCAACTCACTTTGAAGTTATGAAAACATCAATGCAATGCATTTTACTGATTCTGTTATAATATAGTGGGATTTGTGCGTACATCTACAAAGAAACAGTATGAGATTCCAGAAGTACACAAAATGTCCTCATATATAGAGTCCACA
The DNA here is from genome assembly GCF_902652985.1 of Pecten maximus. Lineage (NCBI taxonomy): Eukaryota > Metazoa > Mollusca > Bivalvia > Pectinida > Pectinidae > Pecten > Pecten maximus. Next base: position 41,402,167 of record NC_047021.1, read on the forward strand.
TCCATCTTCATTGTACACTCCCAAAATAAAAAGGAATTGGTGGTTAAAACAATACCATTGAGGGATAATCTGGACGTCTAGAAATCAGTTTTATTACAACATATATACTGACAAACAGGGCTTCCAGTATGTGTATTCATTATCGTTTATTTCTAAAATCTAAAGTGAGCTTCAACTTTTAATCTGCCCCTTGTACGTGTATTTGCAGATTTCGACTTATTGATTCAAGAGGAACCGTTAAACCCGTCCCCACTTCCTTTCGAAAGCAGATTTGACCCGCCTCCTTACGTCGGTCCGCTCCCAAGTGCGCCACCTGCCGCATCATTACCGGATGCCCCACCTCCTTCCTACTATGACGTCATGACGATGAATGATTTCAAACCTCAAGATAAATATTAACGAAGTTTGACAAAGTTAATCTAATCAATATGTGTAGAAGTAAGGACTTATGTATAGAAATCGCGTTCGACAATCGTTGTGTTTAAGGTGCTTGATTAAAATATTTTATGAGCCAAGTTATAAACTATATGATTCTGTGATTCCGTGTTTGTCTGTATTTTTGTGCAATGAAAAATTAGATGTTGAATATATGAAGCATAAGACATGTTGCAATGATATCAGTATAGGCTCATGTCCGGTAAAGTTCTCTATATTTACTAGACTGGTTATCTCCCTTAGTTTTTACACTCCGCCAGGGCTGCGCTCTGCTCTGTGTAGTGAACGTAATGGAGGTAACTGCATGGGGAGGGTACCAGTCTATATCTTAATTTTACCAGCACCAATGGCATTTATAGGACTATGACCCTATATTAGACAGCGATGTGTAATCGATGATTGTATTTTAACAAAAAAACTATATATTTTGTATATATCTTAAATTATTGATAACGAGTTGTATAGTTTTTAGAAAATAAGACATTAACGAGAAAAAACTTCTGAAGTGTCCTCAGAGAGTTAGATTTAAACGCTTATAACTGAATTTTATCACAGAACATACAGATGCTAGTAGAAAGATTGAATGTGTTTCCCTCTAAAGGCAATTCAATAATTATGCAATGATATTTTCTTTAGTTGGAATTTATACGCTTGAGCTAAACATACAGCTTATCAAACAAATTAATATGTTTGCTGTTTAAATCAGAATTTGCAGATTCTGTATTTTGTCTGTGATTTCTACGTCGTGGAAATAGAACCTTAGTAATTCATGCTCAACAAAGTCTCACATTCCGAGGAGCTCGGGTTAGAATTTACTACTGCAGTGTTTTGGTATATTTTTATGGAAAGTTTTGATGTTTATATGCGCTTTCAAATGAAGTCATTAACACCGACTGATCATACGGGTTTTTAACTGATACAACATTAGTATCACATCATAAATACGATTATACATTGTCTTACGTAATAAGCGGATTATCTGGGTACCTGTTTACATAATATCATATTTTAACATGATTTTAAATTCTGTTTTTCAATAACTGAATCAACTTACACGTTGTCTTTCATTATTAATGATATCTGTAACTGTTCAATATTAAAAAAAAAAAAAATGCATATATATATATATATATATCAATTTGATACACATTTGTCTTCTGTTTTTTTCAATTATCGGATCTTGTTTTACATTGTCTTCCATATCACTGGATGACAGATGTTCATTTCGTTCAAGTGTTTAGATAGCATAATATATATATCAATATATCTATGCCTTCAGTTTATCATTGATAAAGCTAATGCTATATGTATGTGTTGTGACATGACAGTGTGTATACATCTCGTCTACGAATAAATCCATTTGTGATTTATTCAGAATATTCTGTGTATGTAAGCCTAAAACGAGATATACTGTGATATTTGTTGCAGGTTATGTTATGATCCTACTCCTTTCAATGTTTGTATTCATTCTTTTCTAATAAACTACCAAATGGCTGATAACATTACTTACATGTTTTATGTTCATTGTTTACATTTAAATGATGTCACTGTTAGTAGTATTTAAAGGTTCCTTAGTTTGGAATGCCTTTTTTTCTAGTTAAGGTAGCATGTACCCGTAGTGACATGACGTTTTAATGACGTCACACTGCTAATGCAAAGCGACTGTGGTATCTGTAATATTTGTCATAAAGATCAAATTTGGAAATGTATTATACAGAGCGTGAAATATGTTCGATGTTTCTAAAATGTCAAGCGATTGTGTGGCCATTACCCCAGATATTAGTTTGAGGGCGTGGCATTACCTTGATTTGACATAGGCTTCTACCGCTGGTATCTACAATGAGGCGAAAAAGATTACTTATCCGGAACATTTGGTGTGATACCTCTTTTAAGAGTTCATTCATAGGGTCTTCTTATAAATAAATGTTGTGTTTATAACTTGCCCTGGCTTTATCAATTTTCTAGAAGATCCATGGTTTTGTATTTGTGTCAATATTTTCTTGTTTTGTTTTCCATACAATGTTAAGCAAAGCTTTTGAACCCGTTTCCCTGATATAAAAGTTAACGTAAATGGGCTGGTTAATATTTTCAATATATATACGGTGATATATTCAATGCGGATAATATTATGTCGACATACATGACCTACATGTACACCATTGAACATTTGGTCGAATCATTTATGTAAAGGAGATAAAATCTTTTACACCAGAAAAAACAAATTGATATCATATTCGATAAAACTTACTTTAGAGGTGGTTATACATACTCTATATAAGTATTCCTTTCAAAATAATTTATTTTAAGATTTTATGGATTCTCCAGCAACATATGAAATGGGAAAAAATACTTTAGGAAATATTATTTATCTTGAATCCTTATATGTAATGATAAATAACAGAAAAAAAATCTGATGAGATATATATTTAGTTAGATACAAAACGTAGAAAAAGCTGTTTTCTAAAACGTAAGAAGAGTAACGCGTCTGGATTTCATCAGAATTAAGCGATGGTTGGCTAAATCGAATCGTCGTCGTTTCAGGAGTAAACAAAAGCATCATTGTGAACTAGATATAGTTTTACTGTTAATGTCTACCGTGCAGCTGTACCAAAGTTGTTTATATTGCCCAATGTCTTCATACACACTCCCTTAAAATGTACAATATGCTTAATATTGTGTTGCAATACCTACAAGTGTATCCTTATTCTACTTTTATAAGAATATTGTATAATAGCAATGCCAATATTACCAATATCACATACAAATCAGCTACATCTATGATAATGTAGCTGTTTAAAATGATCCTACTACAAGCAGCTATGTTAGATGGAATTGTTTCGGTGCACATTGATATCCTTTGATCCTCACATGAGACGTTTTCCGAAACTTTTTTTTTTTTTTTTTTGGAAAAAATCGCATTCATATTCACTTAAGGTGTTTTCATTGCATCAACAATTTCTTTATTTTTTTCTTCACACGCGGTTATCTTATCGCAAAATAGCAACAAGATATACATATTTCAAATTTTCGATTGTTAAATTTCTATTGCTACATAAGATGAAAAAAACCATGTCGTAGTTGATAAGATATTCAAGGGCTTTCCAGACTTCACAGCTGACATTGTCTGATGTGATAGAAGGCCATAAACGATGAAAATCCTACAGGATTACCAGAGATTCATATCGATGACGAGTATTGGGAAGTTTTATGATCATCTTGACCTCATATTGAAACAATCGATGTGTTCTGTTCTTATTGATAGGCTATGTAGTCCGGTTGGTCCCACCCTGGCTTTTTATTTTGAGTACATCACATAATTTGGAGTTGACTGATATTGATACAGCAGGTGTCGTTCATGAAAGGCATACCATTCGGAAACACCAGATTTCACAGCTGATATTGTCTGATGTGATAGAAGGCTATAAAAGATGACAAACCTACAGGATTACCAGAGGTTCATATAGATGATCAGTAGTGGGAAGTTTTATGTTTTGTGCTTATTGATAAGCTAGATAGTAAGGTTGTTCTTACCCTGCCTTTTTATTTTGAGTTCATCACATCATTTGGAGTTGATTGACATTGATATAGCATGTGTCGTCGATGAAACGCATACCATTCGGAAACACCTGCCCAAATTATGTGTAAATGCCTTGTTTTTAATTATTTTACAGGCATCCTATCGAATGTGATTCCGATTGTAGTGTATCTATGCTCCATTGGATTTTGTGTAAAGGGGTGTTGTAAATACCTTACGAAACAAACGTGTCCATCACTGGAAAGGTTTTCAGGAACTATTTGCAATTTCCTGTGTGGTATGTTTAAGACTACACCAAACAATAGATCACGTGCAAATGACAATGTAACGGAGGACGTGTCGAGAAACAGAACTGAAGAACCGATTTTAGCTTCTGATGCCGAACCTTTCGGAAATATGTCACGAGGCATAAGTCTAATATCGCTAGGTACGTAAATGTTACAATTATAACTCAGTTGATAAGTGAAACCAATATTTTCAGATTTTAATGTTTAAGTTGATCTTTCCTTAAATGACTGTTTATAGGACGTCAAAAAATACATTACTTAACCCCTTACTTTTTGATATTTTCAGTTTTTAATCTTTAAATTGATTTTTCCTTAAATTACTTTTTAGAAGACGCCAAACAATACCTTATTAAACCCTTACTTTTTAGAAGTATTGTATTATTTTATATCATTAGTAACATACGAAATCTAGGTTCAACTGCTGTCGAAATATCAAAAACATTGATTTAATCCAAATATTCTTCATTAAAAGGTAACAGATAAGCTTTTATTAACTGAAGTTTTGGTTTTGTAGTTGTCATCTTATTTCTATTTGCAGACATTGACGATGGGTATACAGAGGAACCCTTGGACCCTTCCACACCCCCTACAGATAATATATCAAATCCGTCGCTTTACGATACCCCAACCACTGATCTTCCGTTAGCTCCTCCCACACCCCCTGTTATCAACAGATTTGATCCGCCTTCTTACGTTGTCCATCTCCCTGATTCGCCTGTAGCTGCTCGAACGCATGCGGTCAACAATAGAATTGATCCTCCTCCTTACGTCGCCCCGCCCTCACCCGAGGAACCGCCTCCGTCCTATTATGAAGTAGTGACAATGAATGAATATACTGATTAATTGACTCTTTAATACATGCCAGCATTTATTGTGTCATATTAAAAATAGAGTTTACTTGTAGTAGTAATATTAGGAGTGAAAATGCATGGAAAAAGGAAATCATATTTCTACACGTGTTTGGTTATTGTGATAAGAAATCACGAAATGTCTATTTTGTGCAATAAAACAAATATAACGCAGAATTTAATATTTATGTATTCCAATTTAATTTCTATTATATCTATGATGGGAGTAAATTATTACATTATCATTGATGGTAGTAAATTATTACCTGGGGAGGGGAGGGAGGGGCGATAATTATCATTGATGGTAGTAAATCATTACCTGGGGAGGGGAGGGGAGGGAGGGGCGATAATTATCATTGATGGGAGTAAATTATTACCTGGGGAGGGGAGGGAGGGGCGATAATTATCATTGATGGGAGTAAATTATTACCTGGGGAGGGGAGGGAGGGGCGATAATTATCATTGATGGGAGTAAATTATCATTGGTATTGATACAAATAACACTATACCTCTGTAAATCTCTCCAAGATGTATTTGGTTTTGTTTGCTTTGAGGTTAAGTATTCTTTTTACCTTTTTGCATGTTTACCTATCTGTCATTGTGGCATATACATCGTAATCTCTTCGGTGTAATGGTATACGTACATGTTTAATTGCATTTATGGAATCAGTTATTTATCGATATTTAAGACAGTATGCATCCATATGGCATGAAAAAGTCTCACCGAATCAGAACAGAATCAGAAATGTGGAAATTTTCCTTATACTTATGTTAACTCCATTAAGTGTTCATTTAACGAATTGTTTTGTCGTGAAAAACGTGTTAGGATAAGTGATTTGATGATTTATTTTAGCTATGTTGTATGAACATGAAATAATTGTGAATGATAATGATTTTTTGAAATTATACCACTAACCTGATTTGCCAATATGGCGTTCATTAAACTGAACAATGTTTATAAGTTTGATGTATGAAAATGATAAACTTTTAAACGGTTTAAGAATGCCAATGCTTTACGTGCTGAAATTTAGGGTAGATAAGCAGGAATCTGTCTTAAACTAATAATGAATTTCAGGATCAACCTTTAAGGGTGCTTCATCTGTGATTTATTTTTATGAAGAAATATGTTTCATACCAATACTATATAATATAATTTTCTTTTATCAAAACATTATAGTTTTGTCTTTGATGAAAATAAATCCTTCATTATTATGAATATATTTTGATTTATTGTCTTTTTTTTTCAAATCAAAAGCTCTCATTCCTCGTATAATCAAACATCTGTTTTCGAATTAAAAGAATGGATTTGTAGTTATTGTTGTATTCTAATTGTTACACGTTACATATCTACCCGTGTACAACCACTCGTTGAAAGAAGCCAAAGACATGGATATTTCTATGGTTTTGATTCGCTTAGGAATTATGACATGTCAGAAAGAGTTTTGCCTTTCCCGTGCAGCGTCAAAATTATATTCATTTTACAATGATGTGCATGCTGTTTCTCTCGTGTGTTTGTGAATCTTATACTGATGATATTCTGAAGGGCATGTTTGTTTATGGTTTGCTTAAAATGGTGCTTTATAAATGTTTAAAATTATCATAATACATATTTTGTTAAGATATACCGATCAATAAAACCGATCAAACATGTATATTTCATCAATTGCTTATACGATGAGGATGAAAACATACTAACAGGCAAGTACATTTTAAGCATGACAAAGATGTAGGAAGGCAAGATAAAGTTGTATGTAGACAAGATAAAGTTGTATGTAGACATGAAAAAGTTGTATGTAGACATGATAAAGTTGTATGTAGACATGATAAAGTTGTATGTAAGCATGATAAAGTTGATCAAGTTGTATGTAGGCAGGATAAAGTTGATCAAGTTGTATGTAGACATGATAAAGTTGTATGTAGACATGATAAAGTTGTATGTAGACATGATAAAGTTGTATGTAGACACGATAAAGTTGTATGTAGACACGATAAAGTTGTATGTAGACATGATAAAGTTGTATGAAGGCATGATTAAGTTGTATGTAGGTATGATAAAGTTGTATATAGGCATGGTAAAGCTGTATGTAGACATGACAAAGATTTATGTAGACATGATAAAGTTGTATGTAGGCATGATAAAGTTGTATGTAGGCATGATCAAGTTGTATGTAGGCATGATAAAGTTGTATGAAGGCATGATTAAGTTGTATGTAGGCATGATAAAGTTGTATGAAGGCATGATTAAGTTGTATGAAGGCATGATTAAGTTGTATGTAGGCATGATCAAGTTGTATGTAGGCATGATAAAGTTGTATGTAGGCATGATTAAGTTGTCGGTTGTCTTGATAATATTGTCGGTATGCTTGTTAATGTTGTAGGTAGACTTGTTAAATTTGTAGGTAGGCATGGCTTAGATGTAGGTAAGCATGATAAAATTACTCAAAGTGGAATAATAATTGGAATACAAATCAGGATAATACCGTGGAATATAGTTGAGTGGAGTAAAGCATGTTTAGTTGTAGACTGTAAAAGGAAAAAGTATAAGACAGTAAAGTGTGAAAGGAGTGATAGGCACTTGTTTTATAGTTTAATGGAATAAGGCATGTTTTAGTTGTCTAACTGTTGTACCTAAATAGTAACGATAAAAAAAAATATAAAATAGAGAATAAGAAATAAGGAGAATCTACTTTAAGAAAAAACATATCAATTTGATTTTCTGCGGAATGACCTAATGTAAGGATATGTAGGTAATTCACATGTATCGTATGATTCCTGTGTTCTTTTGAATGTTTGAACCCAGGATCCATGGCAGCTAATTACATAGCCGTAACGTAACCAACCTGACCCGATCTCACTCAATGAATAGAAACCAATCAACGTAATCATTTTAGAATGAGAACTCTTCACAGTTTTTTTTTTTTGGGGGGGGGGGGGGGGGATGTTAAAATGTACATGTTATAATATGGCTGCGCCCATGAAGGCGTGTAGATTCTGTAACAAACATGTAGTGAACAAGAAGACGAACAGGTCTTGAATGGTTTAAAAGTACAGCTATGTACAGCAATGTTTTTGGATGTTAGGATCAGCCAAGGTGAGCGTATACGTAATTTGAGTGTCAATAAGCTAAACAGAGTATCGATATTGAACAACGTCTTGGCGGTGTTTACAGTCCTGAACTGAAATTCCCGATAACCGGCTTTTGCATCACCTAGTCCTTCTTGTATTGGTAGGAAGCCAACTCTGTCCGACAAAAGGGTATCAATAGCATTTTGTTGAAATGGTTTGAATCATTGGATATTAAAACTCGTTTTTGAGATCACTTTCCGCCACTGTTGATATGCAACTTCTGTAAAGCGTTTGTTACCTTCAATTTGATTCGCTGAAATTCTGATTGGTAAATGTGACGGAGCCAATCAAATAGCCTCTATTGAAACGAGGATTTTCCACTGAGCGACCCACGGGTAATAACTGTAGGGTAACGCAGTGCAATTGACCATAGACATAATCATTTTTCACTGTTTTCAGGGCATGGGTTGAACTGGATGTGTTTTAACATAATTGCTTAAATATTTTATTTTCATTATCATTGCGTACATCAATAAATACTTGAAGTTTTCATTTCTAATATTTCCTTTCATTTTTCAGGATTTGCTATCGGAAACATGTTCGGAATCATAGTTGGTGCGATGGCTATATGTCTTTGTGCTGGAATTGTGCGAGCACTTTGTCAAAGGTTTTTTGAAAACTGGAGGGAATCTTGTAATGAAGTGTGTGGATGTATTCCCTATATCCTGTGTGGCATAAGGGAATGCATAGCAGGATGTTTCGGCTGTGATAAGGAAGAGGAAGCTGATCCTGAAGAGGATACAGAAACTGTTGTGACACGGGAACCACCGGGAGTATATTCTATAAATGACTCCGTGGTGAATCGGACCAGTGGTGTCAGTTTGGAAACAATAGACTCTCTAGGTAAATCTAATCATCCTCCAAAGTCAGTTCATAGTAAAGTCATAAAAATGATAATATCACAACATCCACATTATGGTTTCATAATCATAAAGTATATCTTTTTGCATAACATGACAATTATCATTTATTCAAAAAGTATGCCCAGAGATAATAGAGGTCTCTACTATTACATTTTTTACTAAACAGAAATCTAAATTCAAATACAAAATTATTGTTACATTCAGATATTACAAAATAATGTAAACTGATCTTTCATGGTGTTTTTTTTCAGAGGAAATCGATTCTCTGATAGAAGACAACGAACGGAATGAGTGGGACCCTCCTGATTACGTTCCCCCAATGCCCCCTACTGCGCCTCCTCCTGACCCATTATCAGATTCACCACCTCCTTACGTCCCACCTATACCCCCTACTGCGCCTCCTCCTGACCCATTATCAGATTCACCACCTCCTTACGTCCCCCCTATACCCCCTACTGTGCCTCCTCCTGACCCATTATCAGATACACCGCCTCCATACCTTGCCTCGTCTCCAAGTGCACCTCTTTCTGACTCCTTATCGGATGCACCGCTTCCTTCCTATTATGACTACGTGACCAATAATGTTTTATAGGTTATTTGATCTTCATAACATAATCACGTTAATTAATATCAACGCATTAATTGGACTAGTTATTGACTGTTTTATTGTAAAAAGGTCATGCAATACAGAAAAGAAAATTTAAGTGGTGCAGACAGCAGAGTTTTCAAAATAGTATAAAGATAATATGAGATCAGATAGAAATAGTATTAAGATAATATGAGATAAGATAGAAATGGTATTAAGATAATATGAGATAAGATAGAAATAGATGCAGGCAAAGGAATTGTCTCTATATCCATATCTAAGACACCGTCTATGAAATTGATCATTATTCATGAAAACTGTTTATGATTGATCTGTTATCTGAAATATATGTGTATATTATGAATAATCTCAATCACAGATACAGTAGGCCTTTTGTGACTAAAAATCGCGAAATTAAATCGCCGCGAAAAGTGCATAAGGCATGAAAACGAGAAATTAAGTTACCGCGAAAAAAAGTTTGTTTACAGTACGTTCACCCAGTGTCTTTAGAATGTAGAAGGAATTTGATACGTGGTTAGATAGCCAGTTTAGTACTACAATTATACTGAGGTGCTATATCATTACACGTGTGAAAACAGAGTTCACAACACTATATTTACCATTGTATGGCACTGCCTCTATATAATCCTACCAATTCAGTTGCGAGTTCACCAGCTTATGAACTGCCAACTGAAATTTGAATTTGAAAATTTCCAAAAAAAATCGCACGAAAAATAAAAAAAATCGCAGATGGTAAATATAAGCATTGAACGGCTTTCAGTTGGCATTCATAGTCAATATGAATGCCAACTGAAAGCCGTTCAATGCTTAAGTGAATGCCTTTAATGTGTACAAAATTTGGAAATGACAACATTTCTTTATCTAAGCCAATATGTACCATCATCAGATGCTCAAAACGCCCTTCTTTCATGGTATCCGTCTTTAGTATCAGTTCATTATCGTCATATTTAGAAATACTAAAGTAGCTTTGATCTTAGGTTGTTATTGCTGTTTCTCATCAATTGCTGTAGAGTTCTCTTAGAAATTTTTATACGGGTGTTCAATTTTAAGACTGACCGGAAAATAAAATGGTTGAATGGCGACCATTTTGATTTTTGACATTGAAGATCGTTATTGCTATTTTTCAGGAATTGACATGGATTTAAAAATTACACGAAAGTGTATGTGTTTAACTTTTGCGTTTTACCTGGAATCAAAATGGGCGAAAGACGAACATCTTTGATTTTGGTTGTTTATATTTTTAAGATTAATGCTAAGAATGAGTTACATGTGTTTTTCTCATTATTTTGTTCCTTATTGTGAGACTGATCAGGAAAAAACATAAGAAATAAAAAAATAAAAAAATAGATCAAAATAGATGACTATATTGGATTTCGATAGTTGATGTTCATTATTGGTGTATTACAGAACGCACATAGTCTTGCGAAAACTTAATTGTATAGGTTCTTCGTGGCCCTTAGTGATGTAGAAACGAAAACAGTCTTAATCGTGAATTCAGTGTGTCAGTTGAACAAAAAACGAAGAGTATAATTGAGAAAGAAGAAATTAAACTCACATAGAACCAATATAGATAATAAAAGAGAGGATGCCAAAATCCCTTTGTGAGATATTGTTCATTGCGATGCTTGCTAGCTCACACTACATCGCACACGGAAGAGAATTGCGTCAATCATTCCAATGAATGAGATTATCTACTGATGTGCCATCAATTTCGTTTCTTTATATGAAACTGAACAATTGGGAGAGATATTGCTGACTATAACAAATGGTTAACATTTAGATGGCAAATCAATCGGTTATTTTGTCGATTAGACATGTATTTTTATAAGTCTTCTATGTTATTCTACCTAATAATGTCTACATTTATAGAACTCCTTTTCCTACGCCATTCAGGAAGTAATCCACTGCATGTTAGGGCTTAGAGTTATGGTTAGGGTTAGGGTGCCTTAAATAGCTGTTTTCAGTTTTGGAAATAGATGAAAGTCTGATGGAGCGAGATCAGATGAGTAAGGCGGATGCGCAATCAATCTAAAGCCACAATCGTGAATGGCCGCCATAGCAATGACATACTCTTTCATCCTAACCCTAACCCTATCCGATTTTGTCCATTTTGCAAGCAAAAGCTGCTTGTCTTGCTTACTTTAGACTGCTACCTCGTAGATATAAACTAACCAAATAAGACCAGTCCTCTGGTACACGGCCCTATATAGTTAGAGAATAGTAGGACTTAAAAAGAACATCCCTGAGTACCTCTTTCAATACGAGGCTCACAACTTATCCATCACTCCTAGTATATCCTAGATTCGCTTGCGCGTGCTCAACACATGATACAATCAGTGCGGTACACATGATACACGTACCCGTGCGGAACACAAAAATATGTGGATTTCCCCCTGGTACGCCGGTTATTTCCCAAAATCAGACCCCCTCGCGCTTCCATCCGGGCCTACAAGAGTAATCGAATTTGGTGTAACTTGATTCGCAGTTGTTGTAAAAATTCCTTTTTTGATTTAGTGAAAATAAAATAAAAAAGAATACTTAAAAAGTATATTTACTGAAAATTCTGGAGAGTGCGTCCCAGGAAACTGGATTTAAGTCAGTCGTACATGTATAAGTCTATAACTACTGTACATACTCAGTATTCAGAGAGATGTACGCTAACAGTAATGTAATATTTAAAAAAAATCAAATTTTAAAATCATCTTGATACTCTAATAATATACCATCTATTTGAATCTTCTTTGTAAGAAGTTATTTCAAAACAAAAAGTGCTGATATGTATAAATATATTTTTTTACTTTGCATTTTTGACTTCGTTTCGTGACTTGGTTAGGGTCCCTTTAAGGATATACATACTCCGATAATAAATGTTTTGTTCCTCGTTGAAAAGTAAAAATGTGTATCTGTGATTGTAATTTTTGTATTTTTGTAATTTCGTAACTTAGTTAGTATTCCTTTAAGAATGTAAGTACTCAGATTATACACGTTTTGTTCTGCAATGAATAGCAAAAATGTGTATCTGTGGTGGTGATTTTTGTATTTTTGACAGCATTTCGTGACTTAGTTAGGGTTCCTTTAAGAATGTAAGTACTCAGATAATATATGTTTTGTTCTGCAATGGATAACAAAAATGTGTATTTGTGGTTGTGAAATTTGTAATCTTATGTCCATAAGACAGTGGTATCTCCAGTCGTCCGAACATCAGACAACTTTAGGTGTAGATCCGAGGTATGGTGTTCGGTCCCAGGGGCGGATTGTGTTTCTCAGGAAGCTGGGATCACAGGCCTCCCGCTTCTGTTGATCTTGTGTCCTTGTGCAAATCATGTTTACACAACTGCTTCGGATAACATACGGCAAGTCTTTCTATATTGTTCTATGAGGTAGTCACTAGCTATTATAATGTGATCCTGCTTAAAAATGGCTCTGGCTTTTCATGGGTCGATAACCCAAGCAAACAGTCCATTTGTAAACTATTTAGATTAATCATGATATTTAACATTTGAACAATTGTGTTCAATTCATAAATGTTTTATTTTGCATGTTGATTATTATTGATATATTTTATTGTATGCAAATATTTATAAGATATGATCTTAACTTATTTTTGTATGATTCATTAATGACCGGTGGTTGTGAGTTTTATGTTGGCAATTTATTTATTTCGATTTATTTATGGGTAGTCGAATGCTAGTTAGTCGTCAAGGTTTTATCGGCAATCATAATGCAATTCTCAAGGAATTGAAATTTTGATGTTATGTATTTCCAATTTCTGCCTATAAGAATAGCATTATGTTCAAATTCATGTTTTGTAATACTCTAATGCATAAGTTTACGATACTTGATATTTGATGATTACTATAATAAACTATTACTATATTTGATATTTGTTCAATCATATTTACTGATAAACGATTACTATATTTGATACTTGTTCGGTCATATTGTGATTTACTGGAAACTTTAAATTTGGTAACTATTGTTTTGAAAACTACTTTACTAAATAAGATAAAAGGGAGTCGCATATTGTTTTGTGATTTTCGGACGTCTAACTTTCCGTTGTCTTTGGAAATTGGCCGTTGGAAAGGAATCCCTCGTGAGGAAAGAAAATGTACACTCTGTAATGAAAAAGGGGCCGCGGTGGCCGAGTGGTTAAGGTGTCCCGACACTTTAACACTAGCCCTCCACCTCTGTGTTGCGAGTTCGAAACCTACGTGGGGCAGTTGCCAGGTACTGACCGTAGGCCGGTGGGTTTTCTCTGGGTACTCCGGCTTTCCTCCACCTCCAAAACCTGGCACGTCCTTAAATGAACAAAAACAAACCAAAACAAACCAAACTGTGATGAAAATGAAGTAGGACATACATATCGTTTTTTTTATTCAAATGTTAAAAAACGAATATTTTTATCAGATTAGGGAAAAACTTGTACCAAAATATCATTACACAAATCTAAATGTTAACAAAATGAAAGGGATGCTTAAAATATGTTATAAACAATTGATTAAAAGGGTAAGCATATTTCTAGTAAATTTACAAACAATTCTAAATAAACAATTGAGTTAAGATATTTATTACTTGTGTATATCAAAATGCCATCATCACATTGCAGCCTGTTGAATCTGTCCATCTGTCCATCTATCCATCTACTTCCGTTGCCATGTTATACAATTGTTATATATTACTTGACCTATTGTTACACTGAGTATCAGGGTTAAATAAAAATATTCAATCTGGATGAACTTGTGTTTGTTATCCCTAATTGTGTGTATTGCGTTAAGAGGAATTGGTAGATAAGGGTGAGTGGGCGTGGATTTAGGTAGGGGGACTTTACTGATAGCAGGTGACACACGGCTGAGAAAGCGTGTTGACAATTAAGGTCATGGAAGCTGTTGCTGCTGCTGCTGGGCTTGCGTCAAGTATCTAATAGATGCGTGGAGACCAGAGTTGGGTCTGGTGAGAGAAGGTATTGTTCTATTCTACGAAGATAGCAACGAAGACAGCATATACATTTTTCGGCATAGCCGTATAATTTTCTTTTGGCCCCGAATATGACGCGAAAGGTGGCGTTACTGATCAAGATGAAGTATGTGACTGGTCAATGTAGCGGTAAATGCAAAATGCAGATATGCAGTTTAAGACGAAACAAAATTAGGATTGAATGCAAGCTGAATAAGTGGATGTATCTTTTCAAATGACACATTAATAAAATCATATTCCTGATTCAAATGCATTCTTTTTATTACCAAAAATGATTCAAACTGATATAATTTTGTTATCCCTGCTGAAACGCATTTATTAATTAGTTCGTTAATTTATTTCTCCAGCAGTTTAACATTATAACCACCAGCATGAAAACTATGCCGTTTATCTTTTTTAAAGATATTTCTTGTTTATTGAATGCGTACGTATTTTGATGAGTTAAAGTTTAGTTGTCGAAGATTTATTGGAATAACTATAAACAAAACGCGAGAGGCTTTGATAGGTGTTTTTCTTAAATTGGGCTTTTACCAATCAATGCATACCTGTATAAAACGAAAAAAAAACCCATTTTAGTCAAGCAGTAAAACTGCTAAATTTTGATAATTGTCTGATAAATATAGATATATTCAACTGTATACAAGTATTTTTATTGCTTATATATTTTGATGTCTTTCTTGACTTTGTCTGGTGTGAGAAAATCCATTAATTTGATGACTTGGCATGATTTGGTAAAAACAACAACAAACAAACAAACAAATAAATAGGACAAACGCAAAAAAAAAATGGAAGTATATATACGAAACAAAGATAGTGAACGTTTAAAATCTTATTTTGAGAAAATTCTGTCCCCGCTGACCTTCAAACTCCTTCGGCTGAAACGGACAAAGTTCCATAACTCAACAACGGCAGAATGAATCTACCCGTTAAAGCTTCGTGCAGACAATACTCACCACTAATTCATGATCACTGAAGCATAAATCAGCGCCGTGACGTCACTATGTAGCCACACTTACAGGTGTGTGGAAGTGTAAAGGTATGTAGCAGGGTAATTGGAACGGAAAATTAACCGATATATATACACAACTGGCTTACCGTGTTACCTGATACGATACTACAAGGCTATTCTAAAAATAGACATTCGTGTTGAAGCTATAAGGTTATAGATTTTCATATGTGTGTGTACGTAAATACCAAGGGAACTGCTTATGTCTCCATCTCCGAAAGCAAACGTATGTGTGACGTGGTTATGATACAGGTAAATTGTTTATCTTTAATCTATCTCACCTGCTCAATACATTTAGATATAATGTTTTAGATATAATCATATACTGGTCATGTTGGTAAGGTATACAGTGTATATACCTGTGTATTCGTCACAATTCGTCACGCAGTTCTAACCAACCAACTTAGCTAACCACTGGCAAGTAATTTCTTCATGATATAATATTTTTAACCGAAAGCGTTTTATGTCATACAGAAGGTTGATATACCTACATCAGGGGATATTTGTTTCAGACAGTACCACGGGACATATATATATACATGAAGGTATCTGGTGCTAATCCGCCATGGACACACAATGTGATTAGCCAAGGTTTACGGGTGTAATATTATATACATGTACATTATAATTAGTTATAACGTGTAGTAATAACGACAGTACAGGCAAACTACCCCTTTACCAAGACAGAAATATATATCAAAACACCCCGTATACAATATATACACACCCATACATAAATGTAGCATAGTAGAGACATTATTTGTCGAACAAATCGATATAATACAATATACAAATGTAGGACGGTGAATGGTGAGGTGATCCAGTCGCCATTTAAAACTTGTTTTGAATCAGTGTACTTGTATTACATGTAGGTACATGTATATAGTTTACTTCGCCTATTAGATTTAATATATATGTATTTCGAAATGATCCAGAGGGTTGTGAAATATACAACAATTTTACTATCTACGTCGGCAGTGACATACAGGAAGATTTCGTGGCATTTAAACAACGCTCCTTCGTAATATAATCTATACATAAGATGAATGTTGTTAGTTTTTATATATAACAAACGTATTCCGTCGCTGCCACCAGTGTTATTTTTTATATACATGTATTACTATCCTATCACTGTCATTAGTTTTACGCCTTTATATATAAAAATCCCACCGCTGCCACCAGTGTTATACTTACATTTATATATATATATATTACAACACACAGCTGTCATCAACGTTAGGCTTTTATATGTTACAATTCCAACGCTGTCACCAGTGTTACGTTTAAATATATTACAATCCCAACGCTGTCACTAGTTTAACGTTTTTATGTATCGAAATCTCACCGTTGCCACCAGTTTTTTTTCCATATATATTACGATCCCACTGCTGTCACCAACGTTACGTTTTTATATGTTACAATCCCACCGCTGCCACAAGTGTTACGTTTTAATATACTAAAATCCAAATGCTGTCACCATTGTTACGTATTTATATATACATGTATTACTATCCCACCGCTGCCACCAGTGTTATGTTTTTATATGTATTACAATCCCACCGCAGCCACCAGTGTTACGTTTTAATATATTAAAATCCCAATGCTGCCGCCAGTGTTACGTAATTATATATATTAAAATCCCAACGCTGTCACAGGTGTTACGTTTAAATATATTACAATCCAACGCTGTCACCTGTGTTATGTTTTTATATATAGCAATCCCACCGCTGCCAAAAGTGTTACGTTTTAATATATTAAAATCCCAATGCTGCCACCAGTGTTACGTTTTCATACATTAAAATTGTATTTAACCTCTGGCACAAGCTCACAATTAATTTAATAACAAATTGTGAAGAAATCTATATACACTTCATTTACAGCATCATGTAAATCCATCAAACCGAGCAATCAACACCAGTCTCCAATATTTTTTCGTCACTACACGTACATTTTCTTAGTTGTCAACTGACACTATTTAAAAATACACACTCTCAAATCCTAACCCTCATCGAGGTCTACTCACGTCTATCCTCTGCTCTAGAACTCTAAATACTCCAAGCTCTAGACCTCCTCTTTATTGTCCGACAGCCCAACTCCCTGCTCCTGACTGACCATTCTCTCCAAACTTTCTAGACTTAATCTGCCACCTTTGTCAGAATCCTGCTGCATTAAATCGAGGTTGAATAAATGGTTAATCCATAGGTCAGCTCTTTCGCTCTCACTGAAAAGTAATATCACAGACTAGACCTTCCCCACAAGAACTCACACAGTCACTCTTATCTACAGCTTCCAACCGAAACAATTATCTATGGTTACTATGCACCCTAAAGAAAACAACATAGACTACAAGCCAAGCTAATACTATGTATAACAAATTGTATACATATGAACAGTTAAATGACCAATAAATGCATGAAAATATTATCATATTGTTGTAATCTTGTATTAGTTATCATATGCCATATTTGTGCTGATTGAAGCTTAAATGCATAATTGCATTATTCGCCTATTACATTTCTGAATTAATAATCTTTTATGAATATTTATGATTTAAAGGTGACATTTTTTTGTACACAAGTTTGTCAGAGTGAAAAATAAATCAACAACTGAACTTGAATTTCTTTGATATCACAGAATCCATACTTTTTAAGGATATATATATTGGGGGTCAATTTCACTTTTTGCGTTGATAAAAACTAATCAGTATTTGGTCATTGAATCTATTGAACGGTTTGAATTATACAAACCCTGCTGCATTATGTTTGGGCTTGAAAACGGTCTTGGTTTAGGAGAAGAAATTGAGAATGTTTCTTGCAAAATGGCCCTTTGAAATTGACTGTCAGGAATCATATATGACATTTATATTAATTGCATGGTTTTATGCCCTCCTTGCTGGTTTTCTAATACAATACACACAGAAGAAAATAAACGAATTTTCGTGTCGCTATAACTTGATATCATAACATACTCATTCTTGTTACAAAATTGAGTCATATTCCGATCACAGAACTAACGATTGAAATGAAAAATAAGGCTTTGTTATTGTTTTTTCCAGTTATAACCATGACATAGTAGTATAACGTGAAGAAGTTTCCAGAATTTTCCCGGGAATACCCGAGTTGTTCCTGAGATGCCTCGACGGACAGGCAGCGCCGGCATCTTTGCAATATCAATAGCACTAATGGTTTACCATACAGGTGTGTAGATAATCAATCACCTAGATTTCGTTTCACTTTTTTGTAAAACTACAATGGATGATTTTAAGTGATGAAATTTCGTATCCTCCCTGACAACAGATAAATATCAAAATAAAGCAAGACAAAGTTTATTTTTTTATCTATTTCATTTTCCCTTTTTTTGTGTGTAAATATCTAATGAAACACGAGGAAATTTTAAATAGTGAGGTAAATTCTGTGATATTAAGGGGACATTTTGATCGGTGAGACACATTTTGTGATGTAATAGAAAGACTCGATTACTTACACTGAAATTGAAAGTATAATGCTTTAGTGAGTCACATTTGGGATATCAAGTGGAGTTTCATATGAAATCCACGGAGAAGACTATGGTTCGGTGGGGTAAAATTTTGTTTCTCAGTTTTGTCTGTATCATTTGTTTATATCTAACGTGTTTATTTTTACAGATGCTGCCGATTCAGTTACACTGAGCGAACTAGTTTGTGACTCTCAGGTAAGAACCCCGTTTAGACACTGTCAGCTGATACAAAACATTGAAAAATTTAAACTTCTAAATGTATGAAGGGTTCAAGTACAATATTCTTGCTTAAGAATGAAATAAAAAAGTTTCACAGTGCTTTTTCAAAATTTGAAATTACAAATTTTCTTTTATGAACTTGAAATATTTTTTTTATTATATCGATTTCAGATTTACGATATAAAAGATGGTGACTCTTTGTTAATAAAATGGGATGGAACTGAACTCCCTAAGTACTGTCGCCTTGGATTCGAGGCTCCAGACACCAGTTCCTGGACATGTTTCAATATAGAAAAATTTCGTCTGTACAACTGTAAATTTTATATTGAAATATATAAAAATTTTGAGAAGTACTCATCAAAGGTAAGTAGTTTTAGCTCTAAAATCTTTTTTTTCTCGATGGCCTAAATATGTATTAGTCACTGTTTGTGTCATAGCAACCAATTTAATTATCAAGGTTGGGTACTAATTTTAGCATCATGACATTACTACATGGTGACCCAAACTTGACAGATGAGGAAAATAAATAAATATTTTATCAAGTTCAAAACTACATTATCAGAACAGGTAGATTTTAATGATTGGGTTTCGCACCAAATCTCATCTCATCTCTCTCTCTCTCTCTCTCTCTCTCTCTCTCTCTCTCTCTCTCCCCTACTCCCCACTTGAATTTTTTCTGCTCCATCAATGTATTGATAGTATCGGTAAAATCATAGTCGGTCTTGTTAAATGATCTTAATATCTATTGTATCTTCTATTAAAACAATAATTAAATATTGTATATCATAATTGCAAATAATCTTATAGGGAAATGGCTTTAAATAAGAGCATACTCTTGTTGCCAAATCCCTAATTTCCAATTATTGTATATATTGACCCATGTATTGTATATACCATTGATAATAAAATACTGTTTAAACCAACCAATTTAATTTTCCGGATTTCATTGAAATATGATTTCCTTGAGACACACAAACCCCTATAGATTTCCTTAAAATGCCACCTACACACCTTGTATACTCTCTAAAGACATACTCTCTTAACCTGTTTACTGATTTCATTAAAACATATTCTAAAAAGCCACACTTCTGATGTTATTGAATCATATCCCAATTTCATTGCAACTTTCTCAAAATAAAACCCCACTACTGACTTCATTAAAACTTCCTCTTAATAAATCCTCAACTACTAATTTCAATGAAACATTATGATACTCTCCAAACCACACTACTAATTCCGTTGAACATACTCTCCTCAAGTACATTACTGACTGCATTCAAACATACTCTCCAAACTACACAGGCTACTGTTGTTAATACCTAATCCAGAAAATAGATAGATCACTATTACTATCATTCTGTTTGAATTTGACGCCCTGTGACAAAATTTGATCTGTTAATTCTTCCTCGGCAAAAATATTTTAAACAAAATATGTATATATATAATAAATGTGCAACGTTCGTTGCATTAAACAGTAACTGAACCGCGTTATCTAACATCCCACACTGCTGTTGACTATCTAATGTTTTTTACAGAGATATGACTGCAGTTCCACAGACATCGACGATGAGTACTGCTTACAATCCCAGAAGATAACCTACCTCAAGTTTACCTACAACCATACCGGAATCGCCTCGTTTAGTCCACATGTTAGACTCTCCGTCAGCGTTCAACATAAAGAGGCCGATGCCGTTGCTTCACCTGAAGGTATGTGAATTATAAATAAAGAGTGGCAGTATTACTGGGTTACTCTCGACCACGATGTCTCAGATATCCACGATTCAAACCTTCACGATTTATTGCATGGAATGTCTTTTTGTCTTCGCTTTCCTGTGGTCTCAGTTCGTTCTGTTACAAAGCCAACATGGTTTTGTCCAAGATTTGCCACGATTTCCATCACTTCTACTTTAGTAATCTTATGGACGTTATGATACGCTTGGTCACGTTCTTTTCGGCCTTTTCGTTCATAAATTTAATTGAGCTTTCGCTTTCCTGCATTGATGGCCATGATTTAAACTAGATTACCATGCTTTACTTTTTCATTCGGTCCAGATATATGTGGGTTATAATTCGTTAAAACATATATTGCCCCTCTTTTGTTAAAAAAAAAAAGAAAAAAAAAGAGGGGTGGGGGGTGGGGGGTGGGGGTGGGAAGGTAATGAATCACCTCTTGCAGGCTAGTATCTCTAATGATATGGGACATTAATGAACAACGCTTATTATACATCACGTGTCCCCATTTGAAGTTACGAGTTTCTAGCACTGGCTTCGTCCCTTGAAGCTTTTGATATAATTATCCTTATATCCTTATTGTATATTCTTGTGGAATCGTTGTGAAACCTTAATGAATCGGTTTCTTAAAGTTAGGGATTGGGGATATACCTCTCTATATCAAACTGCATTAGAATCCTTGAAAACAACATTTTGTTGCAGTCTCAACTATGTCTTTTATCCAAATTATTCATTCTTTTCCTTGTACTATTAAAGGAGGGGTATAGTCCTATCGGGATATTGTTTTCCACAAACGTGCAATTATAGAAATATTGATTATAAAGAATCCCAAACCGCTTTTGATCAATCTTGAACATCCGCTTCTGTCTCTGGTGTCAACATCTTTACACTGCCACACCATTCTATCTCCATTCTAAATTTAAAGATCGCATCCATGCTCTGATGACGATATAAATGATCATGGCGCTACAAGTCCAAACATATGAACACAAAATATTGTCGCGTAATTAGTTAAATATATGACAAGGACTCAGACCCAGACTTCAACAGACTATTGGCATACCCATCAAACAATCTGTGTCCCTCTTTTGGCCGACTTATTTATCTTTTCATACGAGACTTATTATACTAAATAACTCATCGGAATAGGTACAGGAGACTAAGTCCTTCAATTTTACCTGTACAATTACCAATGATGTGTTATCGAAAAAAGCTATATTGACCATATTTATCAGATATATCCTGTATATTTTATAAATCAAGGATACTACAGTCGCTAACCTCGGTCTTGACTTACAATATAATCAACAGGACCAGCTTACTGTTAAGCCGTATGATAAGTGACGATTCTTGCTTCATCTCTATTGATAATTTTCCATTTCTAGATAGTAACATCCCTGCATCCCCTACATA
This sequence comes from Pecten maximus, assembly GCF_902652985.1. Lineage (NCBI taxonomy): Eukaryota > Metazoa > Mollusca > Bivalvia > Pectinida > Pectinidae > Pecten > Pecten maximus. The sequence goes on from NC_047021.1 coordinate 41,424,706, forward strand.
CAATTGGTTTTTTTTTTACATGTTCAAGTTCATTCGATATTCGAGGGATTTTGCTCTCTTTCATTATTTCCGTTATGTATATCACCTACTGCGGTAAAACCAAAAACAGAAGGTTTCGAGAGATGCTTGTTGATATACCTGGTGACACCCCTGTCACCAACACAGTTCCCATTTTAAGGATAAGACTTAAACCAAATTCTACCTATAATTGTGTAGCTGAAGACACTTACCTTTCCACAACACCTAATCTTATTATTATTATTTTTCAATGGTATTCATGCAAGTATTTATGTTGTTTTGTATTGAGCCAGAAAAACGTATTCTTTTTCATTAGGACATTCTCTGTATGCCCTCCCCTAAATTAAGCGGAATTTCTTACGCTGGAGGATCTAGAAATGTTAAGGTATGTTAGGCCCCATTACGTTCATTTACGTTTTACACGTTCCTTTACGCTCTCAAAAGATGTGGAATTGAATCGGCAGGATCGTGGCAAAATTTTAGACAGGCAAAACGACCCTAACAATCGTCACAATTCCATAAAGTGTCCTCAAGATCACCAAGATTTCACCCCCAACGACGTCGTGGCCAAGTGTAAACCAAGCATACTGATACTATATAGTTAGTAATATTTGCGGGGGAATTAGAGTTTGCTCTGTCAGCGGTCATTACTCACAATGCGAAAATAAATACTCCGCGAATATTTTACGACGAATGATTAATGTTTGTTGGAATATATAATTAAACACACAAACAGATGTACACATGTATGTCTCGCCGTGAACACCTTGTTTTTGCAGAATTTTAATGGGGTGGTATTGCGAAAAATTGGCTAACAGCGAACTAGTCCGACTTCATCAACCACGAAATATTGCGCCTCGGTTATGAATATTGAATTGATCATACCTCTCCTAGGTTTGAAGCCAAAAGAAGAACTAGACAACACGAGCCGTGTCTGATAGATGGGACGAAATCTTCTCAAGTTCAGTCCGAATACCAATCCTTCTTTTAGTAGGATTCAGATTCGTTTGCAGCAATTTAGATACATCTTTATCAACCATGTCTCATATTGCTACATATAGACAAAGTCATGTTCAAGTTGTAATTGTCGTTACGAAGTTATTTGAATCGCGTTGATCTGGAATCGTTTCGACAAGAAGTTAATAGCGGTGTTTAGTTTTGAGGAGAAGTGACGAAGGCGTTAAGCAGCGGTTTAGTGTACCAGGTACGCCTTCCATTGTCAATACTAATACACTGACCATGTTGTGATTTTTCCTCACTACACGACTCTTTGTGGTAGTTTTGTGCTCTCTTTAACTATTCTTTGCCCATCCTTGTATTTATCACCTGTAATAGATATTTGTCTTTCCCTATGGAAATCTTACCTCCTTCTCCCTTCACATTGTCTTTCCCTATGGAAATCTTACCTCCTTTCTCCTTCACATTGTCTTTCCCTATGGAAATCTTACCTCCTTTCCCCCTTCACATTGTCTTTCCCTATGGAAATCTTACCTCCTTCTCCCTTCACATGGTCTTTCCCTATGGAAATCTTACCTCCTTTCTCCTTCACATTGTCTTTCCCTATGGAAATCTTACCTCCTTTCCCCCTTCACATTGTCTTTCCCTATGGAAATCTTACCTCCTTCTCCCTTCACATTGTCTTTCCCTATGGAAATCTTACCTCCTTTCCCCCTTCACATTGTCTTTCCCTATGGAAATCTTACCTCCTTTCCCCTTCACATTGTCTTTCCCTATGGAAATCTTACCTCCTTCTCCCTTCACATTGTCTTTCCCCTATGGAAATCTTACCTCCTTTCCCCTTCACATTGTCTTTCCCTATGGAAATCTTACCTCCTTTCTCCTTCACATTGTCTTTCCCTATGGAAATCTTACCTCCTTTCCCCCTTCACATTGTCTTTTCCTATGGAAATAACCTGCTTTCGCTCCTCATTTGTCTTTCCCTTCGGAAATCTTTCCTCACGCCCCTTCACTTTAAAGTAGACTTTATCTGGTGGAGGATATGTCGAGGCATGTTAAATCACTGTTTATGGGTTAAAACATTTTACATAATACTGGAGGTAGAAAATGTTCCTGACGTTGACGTTGAAGATAGCAAATGCCGACACTTCTTGACATAATATCATGTTTCGTCTCTGATGTTGTTACAGGAGCATATGATGTCCTTTTGTTTTTGTTTAATGTCTTCTCTTTAAAGTTCTCTTTCATTTTCATTTTAATTATGATTTGTGTCCTCGGGCCCTGATGGCCATGATAAAATTTGTGGTATGCATTTCGCTGAAAAAAAAATAATAAAAAAAAAAACAATGTCAGCTAATCCGCCAAATCTCACTTTAAGATGTGTTGCTGAGCTCTCAATACACTGGATAATCTTACATGATCCATTTGGTAAGATATATATTATGTGACCCCCCACCCCCAACCGAAAGTCAAAGTACAGCAACCCAACAGGAAATATTTTTTACGTAACTTCCTAGTAAAAATCTCCCCTGTTACAAGTCAACAGAGTGTGTCTTGTCATTGAAGATTTTGTTTTGTAGTGAGGTTGCATATTCAAAAGATTCCACTTGCACTGATTATGACTGCTTGAAGCGAACAAAAAATATGATGTCAGTTGCGTGTAATTTTGTGGTGAAATGAAAATGAGGCATCGCCTTACACACTTCGCCGAAAGTACAGCGCTAGTTCAAGACTTTTCTCTCCGCTGGACTGCGCTTATTAAAACACATCTGTATTTTCGAAGCGAAAGCGAACGGATAATTGAAGCAGACATTCCTTTCTACCTAATTTGAGCGTTTTGATGATGAAGATGGTGGATATCAGAATGTTTACACGCATTGAATTTGACAAGAAACACAAATCATTTACGTTTCAAGGGGTACACTTAGACTACTTACAAATTCTTAAGAACTATTGTAGTAAAATTATATTTTCTGTAGTTTCGGTTAAATACCTAGCAGGTTGTGTTAGTGTTAGGGTTGATATGGTCTCGTGTTTAATAGGCTGAGTAGATTTGGATTTCAAAGTGACTTTGGCTCAAATGCGTTTATAGCCATTCAAATTTTATTTCTTCTGATTTGCCCTTACAATGGCGTGAAATCTTGGCATGAAAAGATGCTCTTAGTCAGTATTGTTACCAGTCATGCCGATGTTTTACTTCCTTGTACCCAATAACGTTGAACATATGAGTTCTTTTACCAAAGTGTATTATCCCCCTTTGTTTATTTTCAGTTTCGGAAATCACACGAAACATCTTGGCCATAGGTGTAGCGATAGGATTTATAGTATGTTTTGTCGCAGTGAAAAAGAGAGAACATTTAAAGAATTGCAAAGAATATATGGAATGTATAGCCTGCCTTCCATGCGCTTTATGTGAACTGATATGCACGGCATGCCGCTCTTTAAAGAATAGATGTCGTGACTGTGTGACGTCAGTGGATATTGACTGCAGTCAGCCATTGGTTTGTTGTCAGCCTCGTTCTCAGGAACCAAATGCAAGAGACGCCCCCACACCCACCGTACACTCGCAAACAACAGAATTTGGAAATTATGTAGCAGGTAGGAATTTTGTGCTTATTAATAATGATGATGATTAACATCCGCTGATTAAAAATAATTCAGAAACGGTATGCTAACGGTAACATTCCTTCAAGGCTTGACGCGCTGAACTTATTCGCTAGTATGATTTCATTTACAATAGTTTCTGTGCAATGTTTTCCAATTTCACCAATTTGAATACGCTAAAATAAATATGTTTGCAGTATGTCCCGATTGCCTCAGTATATATCGTTATGTTAAGGCTGCATTCGTTACAATCTTCCAGAATACACTGATACCCCATGTACAGGTCTGATGTGTTTACGAGAAAATCACCTTCACGATACCACTGCATAGTCGGACATGTATTAACTATGTTCCAATTGATGTGTAAATGGATCATTGATATTTTATGAATGATAATTTCCCCAAAACGCTGAAAGAACAAAAGTTGATTTAAATTATCGTACTCCGACGGTGATTCTATTTTTAAAAATGTAAACCCGTGCAAAATGACGAGGCACAAAACACCAGGTGATCTGGATGGGTAACCTTCCTATAAAATAATGTATGGTTCTGTCAAATTCATGTAGTGTCACGCCCTGAGAAATTCGTAACAACGGAATCCAAGGTTTATCAACGTACATCGAGCACGTTGATATAGAAATACAATACATTGAACGTAAATTTCTAGGAAGGTCCCGAGGTCCAGCATAAATTCCCTCTATGGTTTCACTCAACCTAACATGACGATGGATTAGATTTATAAAAACGTATGTATATACATAGTTTCTTTTTAATACTCCCTTATTTTGTCCTATTTGTAATTCAGATTTCGATGATATAACGACTGAGGAATCAGCACATCCTTCAGCAGCCCCCACAGACAATGGATGGGCCCCTCCCCCTTACGTAGCTCCTCCCCCTGACGAGTCCGTTCCAGAAGCGCCACCTCCTTCATATTATGACGTCATCACAGGAAGTGTTAGTGTGTCTAAAGCATAATAGTCAGTATTATGCGTTTTTAACTTTAATTTGAAATATGTTGGCTGCTTTAATAAACCTGAAATATTCTTGTTCTGCAAATGAACACAGTGCAAAATGACAGGTTTTCGACCATCGCTGAAGAAAATCAGAAACATGAAATATGATCCAGATATCAAATGAAATGGAGATCAATGCGTTGGGAAGTGTTGGCAAATATCATTTGCAGGTACATTCCAAAAATAAACATTATAATCATAGGGCGCATGTACAATGTAAACTTTTCAGGGTTTCTTGTAGCGTTTATGTTGTACAAGATATCGTATTCTTGGTCTCCTTGGTTGTATTCATAAGATATTTGTTTCATTAATGTCTTTTTTATAAACTTATAATATTTTTTTTTATTATTTTAAAGGTTTTAGTATTTTATGTTCTTTTTGTATTTTTTTTTTTTTTCTTTTTTGGATTTTAATATTTTAATCATTCTTTAAAATAGTAAAAGAGATCTTGCTCCTGATGATATTATCTGTGTTTCTTTATTTATCCGTCCACGTCATCAATCAACAAGCGGTTTGTATAATCATAAAACTTGACATCATTTAAATGTTTCATCCTGACATCACAAACGTGTGTAGCTAATATATATTCTAGTGTTGGCATATAAATACTATATATATATATGTAAATAAATATGCAAAACTGGCAATTGCAGAAATGTGTGCAGATTTTACAATATTTTGTTAATCATATCAAATTAACGGCATGCTTATTACTGTTCAACGAATATTTGATAGAAATCCATATAAAAATGAACATTCACAAAAAACATTCGCAAACTACTTTTTGTGTATCATCATTTCCGTGGTCCAGATTTGAACAAGTGATGAAAATAGTCCCGGCCAGAGGTCACCGCGTCAACCAATCAAAACGTTTTTAGAGTTTATTCAATGTATGCCAAAAACTGTTTGCTATTGTTATGGGAGTTGAATAATACCCACCTATTGTGGTAGAAACTAGATATACACAATGTGCTATTATGTATTATGTAAAATGTTATTTATTGGAAATTTTGTTAATTATAAATTGAAAAGTTGTTGGTAAAGATGTACGTTTGATATGATTCCCACTATAAAAACAATGTTATTTGTTTTTAATAATGATGATATGTGATTATGACAAAATTATATTGCTTTAATTGTTTTATGGTTTTGAACTCATTTAATAAACGAATATATCTCAAAACCACATTATATGACTTGATATCTACAAAATGTGATATAGTTTATTATTCATTTCGTATCGTAAATTGAATTCATTTATAGTATTATTGTGTCAGTTTACAAATGTGTATGATTATATCTTTTATATCACTGCTATGTTTAACTCAATCGAATTCAAATTAGACGTATTATCTGCTTCTCTGTGATACTCTACGATACAATGCAATAGTGCATCGCACAATATCGTAGATAAGCGGAAATTACAAGTATAATTTTATTAGATTCTGTTTGACTCAGATTTTATATAACTATGTTTGTATTTTCTTAATCAAAATGAATATGTATTTTTGCAATTTATCTCTACTTAATTACTTCCATCACTTGTAAGATATATACCTTATTTATGAAACATTGTACAAAAGACCAATGGTATTAACATCTTGCAATACATATTGCGAGCTAGATACAGTATCTAAGACTGATTTGTCCTTCTAAGACTTGTCAGTGCTACTGAAGCTGAAGATATTTGAGGCAACGAAAGATGCTCACTGCTCATTTATTATAACATTGTGAAACATGTGTTTAACATTTTGTCAACAATTGTTATGTTAAAAAATAAATAATGTTTGTCGATGTTGTCTTTCTAGTTTTGTTATGTATGTTAACGTCAACACGTTCAAAACGACATTTATTCTCATTCTCCCATGTTGTCTTTTTTTACATAAACAATGGATCGTTAAGATTCGACGAAGAATAATGGAAAGAAGGGAAAATGATGTTTATAATATCAGAAATAATCCAATACCTGCTGTTTATATTATCCGGAATCTTCGAATATCCGATGCTTATATTATCTGGATTTTCCAGCTCCTTGATGTTAATATTATTATGAATATTCAAATACCGGAAGTTTATAGCATAAGAGTAAATGATAGTTTTACTATCCGGAATACTCTTAAACCCGATGTTTATAATATCCGGAATACTCTTAAACCCGATGTTTATAATATCTGGAATAGTTAATTGCCTGATGTTTATACTATCCGGAATACTCAAAACATGATGTTTATATTATCCGGAATACTCAAATACATGATGTTTATATTATCCGGAATACTCAAATACATGATGTTTATATTATCCGGAATACTCAAATACATGATGTTTATACTATCCGGAATACTCAAATACATGATGTTTATACTATCCGGAATACTCAAATACATGATGTTTATACTATCCGGAATACTCAAATACATGATGTTTATAATATCCGTAATAGTCCTATGCTTGCTGTTTATACTTTCCAGAATACTCCAATACCTTGTGTTTGTAATATCCCGAAAAGTCCAATTCTTGATGTGTTTCAAATTAACAATGGTATTTTGATTATTGCTTTATACCAGTTTTGAGAATAATGCAAACAATTCATGATAAAAGCACACGATTTTTGTTTACTCTCTGTTATTTTTTAATTGTTTCTTCAGACTTCTATACTTTTATCTAATCACTATCGCTGTTGTGTATTCAAATATAGGCTACTTTCCAAAAATAGTGTACACAGTGCAAAGCTAGCGATGTTGTGTCCGTTCCATAATCTACGACATTTTCAAATTAGAATTTACACCTGCCTATGAATTTACGGTAACACTAAAACCAGTTATATCTATAATTTACCAATTATTTTGATATGGATAATTTCTAGAATAGAAGATTCTTTTTGAAATTGAATCTGAATGTATCAGTTTATTAACTACAGTAGCTATCGATCCGCGTTCAGACAAAATACCACAGAAGATTCTTTTTTAAATTGAATCCGAATGTATCAGTTTATTAACTACAGTAGCTATCGATCCGCGTTCAGACAAAAACACGTATTTTATTTTTTGCTTGTTATTTACAAACATTGGCGATGACTACGCTCCATAACATCGTTATCAACAACCTATTCAGGTAATTATCTTTGAATTGTATTTGATGTTTTGATTGTATTTAACACAAATTTTGATATTCAATTACTGTAAACTAACTTATTTTCACGACAACTTGATTTCGCGTTTTCAAGCCTAACCTTTTTTTTGCGGCGATTTAGAATGAAAATGTCCTACTGTATCTGAGATTGAAACTATTTTGCGGCAATTAATTTTCGCGACTTTCAATCCCCCGCGAAATACGCGAATATTAATCGTACGCGAAAATAATTTGGTTTACAGTATTACGCATTCACTTTGTATTTCTTCAATGCAAAATCTCGCTGTACAACAGGCTGGCTATAAACTACCGAATTAGATGTATTATCTGAAATCATTGAACACTTATAATTTTAAAAGTCGAACCTTTTTATCTGGAAGTTAGTAGGCTTGTAAAGAATGAAAGTAAGCTCCCGAGTATTTAAGATAACATAGTGTATTACATTTTTTGTTTTTGTCCCAACAAATTAGAATTTTGACTTCGAGTTATCAGGGTTCGAGTCTAACTGGTCATAATTCCCTGCTAGAAGAGATATAAACATCCCATTGCCGGTTGTTAAGTAAAAGTATCACATCATTTTTCAAAACAGCGTTTTTTATCTGATATTAGTCACACTTTCTCGAAATGTATCGATTAAAGATTGATAGTAAACGGTTTACTAAAACTGCTAAGTTGATTTACTAGATAGAAATGTGACAACCACAGAACAAACTAATAAAGCGAAATGATATACTATGTTAGGATTATTAGGGGAGTATCCTGCAATAGAATAGTGATAAGTTTGATGTAATTCACTTGAATAATTAATTTATTATTTTCGTTTTAATAATCTCTCTTTAATAGTTTGTTGCTCAGCGCTATAACTCGTATAAATACTTGTATTCTTGTTTGCACTTGAACTGTAGCGCCTCCATTGAAAGCGAAAAAGTTGCATTCAACAAATGAATGTATCCATAACTTAACTTCAATTACTCCACGGAGTCACAGCCGATACATATCTGTTGTAGAAAATGTAGCAAACATTGACTACCGGTGGAACACAGTGTAAATTAATTAAACTCAAAACATCGTCACTAAACATATCTTAAAGACATATGATCTAAAATATATCCTCATAAAAATATCTTTCGTTTTGATTGGTGTAACTTTATAATTTGTAATAAGTAACGTATGGAGGTTTCATTTACCTTGATATTACGATTTTTTAATGTTGAAAACCTGTAGATATTTATTAACGGTACGATAATAATTGGTAAGCGGAAACAATAGTCATTATCTCTTTATAGACAGTTTTTGAGATTGAAAATCAATACGATGTATATGTATTTTTCCAACTTGGGAGTACTTTCCTTGAAAACTGGACAGAAATATTTTTCACATGAAAATCGTAGACAATATGACTTTAACAAAACAATTGTTTTACTTCCTTGCATTTTGTTTCCACTTGCAATTGATATGCTATCTTTTTATAGATGAAATTATGTTTATCTTGTGGGTGGATAAATATACAATTGAAGATATTGAAAATAATAATAATGAAAAAAAATAATAATACGAAAAGGGGGGATAACTGAAGAGGTTGTTTAAGTAAGCAAGAAGACACATGGGGTTGTTTGATTCACAACGCTGATTTGTTTGTATTTGCATCCAACTGTCAACAAATATATTTGTGTGGGTAACAGTCTGCTTTGCTTTGCAAGAATTACAAATGAATTATCATAATGAAGTGAGTATCATGATGAATTGATTATCATAATGAATGGATTACATAATGAATTGATTATCATAATCAATGGATTATCATATTGAATGGATTATCATAATGAATGAATTATCATAATGAATGGATTATCATAATGAATAGATAACGATAATCATTTTCGGCCTTGACAAACGAATATTCTTATTTGAAAACTTTTGTTTTATATTAGTTTCAGGTTTCAATGTCCTTCCTATCATACTGATTCTTGGTGTTGTCGGAGGAGGCGGTGCCTTGATAAAACACAAGCACGGCTTGACGTGTTTACGCGAGACACTGGGAGCTTTATGGGAATGTCTGAATGATAGTGTGTGTTGTATCATAAAAGCTGTATCATGTGAATCGTCCAGAGCAGTACAGGAGGACACATCTAGAAACAGAACTGAACATACTGATATAGCCATTACGTTCGAACCTGGCGTGACATTGTCTCGTCACAACAGCATGCTTTCACTTGGTAAGTACAATAATAGCATATACATGTATGTATTCTTTTTTAATACTGCTTTCTCTTACAACAATTTATCTCAGTAAATTTATTGATAGAAATTATGAATCATATGATTTTGTATATATACACAGAGTTGTGTTCACGTAATTGCTGTTGCTGTAACCCCCCTTTCATGTTTCGAAAACATCAATACAATGCATTTTATCGAAGCCGTTAAAACTTAATGAGATGCGTTTATCTGCATATAAACAATATGAAAATCCAACAAAACCCAAAACCCCATATTTCACCATTGAGAGATAGTCCGAATTAATATCATATCATAGATCTGATTATGCATTGTTTACGTAATTAGTAGACATTGTCTGATGTAAAAGATGCCTGCAACTGATGAAGAACCTAATTTTCATGATTACGAGAGATTCATATTTATGACGAGTACTGGGAAGTTTTATAATCATCTTGACCTAATATTGAAACAATCGATGTGTTCTGCGTGTATTGCTATACCAGGAAGCCCTGTTGTTTGACCCTGGCTTTTCATTTTGAGTGCATCACATAATTTGGAGTTGACCTAGATTGAAATAGCAGGTGTCGTCGATGAAACGCTTATCCGTCCGAAACCCATGTCCGTTTTCCTCTTACAAAGCGATGTGTATGTTATATTCATAGATGTATTTTGTTCACATCTTCTTCCTTTTATAAACGGTGGGATTATTTTGTGTGTAATATTTCTCAATAGTTGAATTCCGTTAGCATGAATTTTCTTGCCTTCTAAACTATTGTCTCCTTCCACATTTTTCTTGAATGAAACTTTAACTTAATTGTTTTCATGTGCATGTCTTGAATATGAATCCTCAATACAAATTCTTTGTAAATGTCTCGTTTTTAATTACTTTACAGGCATTCTAGCGAGTGTGATACCAAACAATTCAAACAATAGATCACGTGCAAATGACAATGCAACTGAGGACACGTCGAGAAACAGAACTGAAGAACCGTTTTTACCTTCTTCTGATACTGAATCTTACACGACTCTATCAGAAGACAATAGCCTTCTATCGCTAGGTATGTAAATGTTACAATTGTCACTCGGTTGATCAGTCAAACCAATATTTTCAATACTGTTTTTTTGTATTAATCTTTAAGTTGATTTTTCCTTAATAATTGTTTACTGGACGCCAAACAATACAACACCAAACCTTCACTCTTTAGAAGTATTGTATTATGATAGCAATTGACGAAAGCAATGTTCCACTTCTGTCGAAACCAGGAAAAGATATGGATTTAGTTCAAATATTTTTCATGTAAATGTAACAAATATCTGATTAGTTTTGCTTTTGTATTTATCATTTCATTTCTATTTCTATTTGCAGACATTGATGATGGGTTTACAGAGGAGCCCTTGGACCCTTCCACACCCCCTACCGATAATATATATGATCCACCTTCTTACGTTGTCCCTCTCCCTGATTCGATTGCAGCTCCTCGAACACTTGCTGTCAACGATATAGTTGATCCTCCTCCTTACGTCGCCCCGCCCTCACCCGAGGAACCGCCTCCGTCCTATTATGACGTAGTGACAATGAATAAATAGACTGATGAATTGACTATTTCATACATGTCAGCATATATTGTGTAATATCAAAATATAATTTACTTAGTAATATTAGGTGTGAAAATGCGTGAAAAAGGTATGTGCTTTTAGTTAGTGAATTGAATAAAAAACTTAATGTTTCCTAAGTTAACTGCCATGTTTGATACTGAGAGGTAGATTCAAAAGGGGGAAATAAATTTGTAACATAACTTCAAATAAGACTGTTTCGCCGTTATTACTGAAATATCCAGATGAGAGATGCAGATCCTCTCTGACCTTTTGTTACTATAGGAAAGCGAAGTAGATATGTTTTCTGCCCAAATCTTAAAATGTGGTTAATCTCTCCTAAAAAATATTTTGTTTTTTTTGTTAGTTTGTTTATTTATCTGTCATTGTGGTATATAAATAATAAACTCTACAGTGTAAAGGTATATACATATGTGTAATTGTTTAAATGCATGTTAGGTATTAGTTATTTATTGATATTCCAGATAGAGTGCATCCATAATTGAAAAAAAACTCTCAGCAAATCAGAACTGAATCTGAAATGTGGAAATCTTCCATTAACTGATGCATACTACACTGATACAATTGACGATTTGTGTTGTTTATTAAAACGTGTTAAGACAATTTTTTTTTAAATTTCAACTATGTATTGTTGTATGAACATGCATTAATGGTGAATGGTATTGAAACTTCAATACTTTTTACGTATGAACTAATACGAGCGTATCTATCTTCGGATTGCAATATATTGCAAATATTCATTTTTTTAAATTTAAATTAGACAAAAAATTTGAGTTGCCAATATGGCGTTCATTAAGTTGAACAATGTTTATAAGTTCCATGTATGAAATTTATCTAGTTTTAAACCTTTTCTTTCTGGTGCTTTATCTGTAATATGGTGTTATGCTTTATACTTATACAATATAATGTGATTTTCCGCCAACAGAATATTCTAGTTTTGTCTGCGATAAAAATAAATCTTACAGTACCATTAAACATAATGTGATTTATTGTTCTTTTGGAAATCAAATGTTCTTATTCCTGAGACAATACGAACATCTGTTCTCTAAGAATTTTGTTGATGTACTCGTTTACAACCACTCATTTCAACAACCAATAGACATGTTTATGGATTGGATTCTCGGAGGAATCATAACATGTCTAAAAAACGTTTTGCATCTCCCGTGCAACGATACTCATTATATATACAATAATACCACTAATTACACAATCGATCATCAAAATTGTTTATTGTTATTTAGATATAAAAACAATTGATTGTTGTTTTGTCGACGCATTTTCCAACATGGCGCTTGGCATACTAACTTACTTTGAGCACCTGGATTTCCCTCGTACATTTTTAGGGTATTTGTGCTTAGTCATATTGTGCTAGTTTTCCACTCGTTTTATCGATCTTTAGTTGAAATTCATTATTATTTGTTTTCGTTGATAAAGCCCTTTGTTTTGACTCCCGTATTTACAATGGCTTTGTTTCATTTTGGCATCCAAGTTATTGCGGTCCTTGTTTGGTGGCGTTGTTTTTTTTTTTCAGTTGGGTCGTTGTTTTTCCTTGAAATGTTTTGATATTTAGTTTTAGGCAAAAGGGAAACTCTTCGCCTTCTATTATATAACCCCGCAAGATGTCTTATTTTTAAATTTTTACACCATTGCTTCATTTCTTGCGATATCTCTTCCCGAGTTTTTTTTTGAACACATTAAAACTATCATTATACTATCTATTCACCATTTCCCCTTATCCTACTTTGTCTTTCCGTCACATTTAATACTAACTTTCCTTATATCGTTAAGAATGCGCCCTTTTAATAATACTATTGATTTTATAATGATTTCCTGATATATAGGGAAAAACTTTCCGTCAATATATACAGCCGACTAACACTGATATTAACAGAGCTGAAATCTTACCCCCGAAACGTCTGGCTTTTATTTTAGAAGGACGTTTAATACATTACTGTAATTATATAAGATATATTGAATTAGATATATTTCCCTATCAAAATATCTGTTTTTAGCCTAACTTAATCACACTGGTTTCATTGACAAATTGCATTTTCTCGTAGTCCAAAGTCACGAATGTTTTATTTTCAATAGAATAGGCTGCAGGCACTATGTACGGGTAGGGGGTATAAAAGACATGGAAAATCCAGATAAATCCAATGGAAAAAGAAGTGTGAACAAAATAGATTTTCAAAAATTGATCAACTGACGCCATTTTGGTAAACAATATTGCCATTCGAAAGAGTAGTCTTTATGCATTTAGAATATATAGTAGATGATTGATTTAGCTATGCATTTAACAAATTTCTGTCTCTCTGTACGTGTTCGCATTTTACCTTTGATTTATAAAGTTTGAGTAAAAAAAGTTTTATATGTATATCGATATTCTCTGCTTGATTTTAATACATTCAGTCAGACAGGATTGTCCTGTTAAGTTAATGTCATGTTTCCATTTATAATTATTTTACAATGATGTGCATGTCGTTTCTCTTGTTTGCTTGTAAATCTTATACTAATGGTATTATGTAGAGGATGTTAATTAGTTCTTTTGTAAATGTTTGTAATTATATTTTGAACTGTATTTTTCAATGGCATGCAAACAATGAGAATTTCTCACGGAGTTGACCCATAGGTGCCATTAGTGTGGAGTGGCGTAGTGAATCAACCATTGGTATCCGACGATGGGTATTCTTGACATACTCATTGAATAGGTTTGAGGGCTTGGATTCAATCGGATATATTTTATCATTACGGCTTAACTATTTTCAAAGGAAATTGCGTTATCATTGTGTCCTACGTGTTTACATTAATAAATACTATGTGAAGTTTTCATTTCTAAATATTCCCCTTCACGTTTTCAGAATTTAATGTCGGACACGTTTTCGGGATCGTATCTGGCAGTTTGGTTATATGTGCTTGTGCTGGAATTCTGAAAGCAATTTGTGAAAGGTTTTTCGAAAACTGTAGAGAATCTTGTAATGAAGTGTGTGGATGTATTCCCTATATCCTGTGCGGCATAAGGGAATGCATAGCAGGATGTTTCGGTTGTGAAAAGAAAGAGGATGCTGATCCTGAAGAGAATACAGAAACTGTTGTGACACAGGAACCACTGAGAGTATATACTATAAATGATTCTGTGGTGAATCGGACCAGTGCTGTCAGTTTGGACACAATAGACTCTCTAGGTAAATCTAATCATCCTCGAAAGTCAGTTCGTAGTAAAGTCATAAATATAATAATATCACAACATCCACATTATAGTTTCTTAATCATAAAGTATATCTGTTTGTATACAAATATTCTCGTTTATTCAAAACAATTACCAGAGACTTAGTTTATAGAGGTCCCCATTATTACATTTTCGATTAATGATATACTGAATTGCAATTACAAAGTTATTTTATATCAAGATATTAAACAAAATATAAACTGTTCTGTCGTTTTTTGTATTGCAGAGGAAAGAGATTCTTTGATAGGAGGCAACGGGCGGAATGAGGATAATGAGTGGGATCCACCTGATTACGTTCCCCCTATGCCCCCTACTGCTCCCCCTGCTGACTCATTGTCGGATTTATCGCCTCATTACGTAGCCCCGTACCCTAGTGCGCCTCGTTCTGACTCATTATCGGAAGCACCCCCTCCTTACGTTGCCCCGTCGCCAAGTGCGCGTCGTTCTGACTCAATATCGGACGCACCACCTCCTTACGTTGCCCCGTCGCCAAGTGCGTCTCGTTCTGACTCATTATCGGAAGCACCACCTCCTTCCTATTATGATTACGTGACCGATAATTTTTCGTAAGAAATTGGACCTTTATAAAAGAATCACGCTAAAAATTGATACGACTAGTTATTGAACGTTTTATGATAAAAATGTCACGCAATAAAGAAAAGAAAACTTTAGTGGTACAGACAGCATAGCTGTAAGCATTAACTTTGAATAGTATCAGAACAGTATGAAGGCTGTGTTTGAGTCCAAAGGAACGTTTTGCTTATTTTTGGTCTTTACAAGGTTAAATTTTGATGCACTTCTTTTACGCTTTTAACGTAAGGTTCTTTAAGCTAGGATGTTTAATTAAAAAAAGAATTATTGGCTCTGAGAGCCCAGTCATGACGTCACATCATGAAGTCAATAATAATATAAACAAACAACATATTAACACAGTGCCTTTAGAATAAACTAAGAATTTGATACCTGCTTAGATAGCCAGTTTAGTATAACAATAATACTGATGTGCTATATCATCACACCGTAGAAAAATAGCGTTATTAAAATTGTGAATGCCTTTGATGTGTACAGGAAGTGATAATGATACTATTTCTTTATCTTAGGTAGCATATGCCTTCATCAGATGTTCAAATCGCCATTCCGCTCATTATCGCTTTTTGAGAAGTGGTAAAGTATCTTTGATCTTAGGTTGATATCGCTGTTTCTCAGAAATTACTGTATACGTCTTTTAGAAATTTCAAAAAGGATGTTCAATTTTTATGACAGATATGACGATAAAATGGTTGACAGGCGACCATTTTGATTTCTGACAGTTAAATATTGTTATTGCTATATTTCAGAAAGTGATATTGATTTTAACCATTCTGTTCAATTTTGCCTTTTATCTGAAAAAAGGGCGAAAGTCTACAACCTTTGATTTTGGTTGTTATTAATAAGAAAGGTTAACATGTGATTTTCTCATGCTTTGCTTGTTTCGCATTTTAAAACTGATCAGAAGAACGAAAATTTGAAAAACATCCATATTGTGTTTCGAAAGTTGAATTTTGTAATTGGTATATTACAGAAAGTAGACCATTAGTCAAAACTTAATTGAATAGGTTCATTGTGGCCCTTAATGGTAAAGAACCACAAAGAAGTCATATATCGTGAATACAGCAGTTGAAAAGAAAATGAAACAGTTGAAAAAAAGAGAAGAAATTAAACTCGCATATAACCAAAATAGATCATAAGAGGGTGTGTGCTAACATCCGTTTGTGATCTTTTAGTCATTGCGATGCTTGCCAGTTCACATTAAATCACATTGGAAAGAGACTGCCGTCAATCATTTCAATGAATGAGATTATCTACTGATGTGCCATCAATTCGTTGCGATATATATGAAATAATGTTGATTATGTTATAACAAATGGTTTACATTTAGAATGCAAATCAATCGGTTATTTTGTCACATCGTTTGAACTTCCTATCAATCACCAGAGTTTGCCTTACAGGGACCACGGAACCAAATGATTTCCCATAGACGGAAATGTTAACGTTTACCACTGTACTGCTTAAATAGAGTTTTCAACACTGGTCCACTAGCCATAATTTTGAAGAATGTCATCTCAGAAACCTGTAAATAGAATGATTAAAAATTCTACCAATTTGATTTTTTTTTTATATGGGGGCCGCCATCTTGTATTGAATTCAGCACCAAAAATTCGTCTAAATTTACAACAAAATACACACTTAATTAACTCCCCCTGACAAAAACAGGCTAGGAAAAATATAACTTTTTTCTAATTATTTTACATTTACATGTATTGCCCAGCCCACACATAAAACTTTGGAAACTTCTCTCACTTAAATATCCAATCAGTAGGCCCCGATGCATTCACCTTCCTATTAAATCTTCTGCCCAAACGGGGAAAACCCACAATCTATTTTTGATTTGGTTCTGTGGCCCCTACAGGATACCCAACGGTCCATACTTGTATACCCATAATATATCATTTAACGTCGGCATTTATTTATTTTAATATACTCAATGTAACACTTTACAAATGTATACAATAATAGTATCACAATTAAAACAATGTGCGTACATAACATGTTTTGGTATTAACACTTTCTATATACATTTAGGTTGAATAATATCATGGACGATTAGCCATTGTTTTGATTATGCGTTCAGTGCTGTTAAACTTGGTAGTTTCTACATGTTTAAAACGCATATCCTAGATACTTCTGCCCGAAACTGTGTGAGACATTATTCGCAAAAGTATTGCGTTTAAACGCATTACATTTATATTTTTTACATTTAACATTTGGCACCAATGGGCTTCCGTAGAATCCACTTAGGTTTTTAGATCCGAGGCATGTTGTTCGATCCAAGGGGCCGATTGTGTCTCTCAGGAAGCTGGGATCACAGATCACCCGCTGCTGCCCTTGTTGTGTCTTTAGGGAAGAAAAGTTAACCAAATTGCTCCGGACAGCATACGGCAAGCCTTCCTATATTGTTCAGTGAGAGTGTTGACTCTGGCTGTTTATGGGGCGATAAACTCAATCCAATGGTAAACTATATGTATATATATTAAGCGTGATATTTAACGTTTTAACGTTCAATTCACAAATACATTCGTTGCGTATTGATAATTAATGTATTTCCACTTTAAACATGTATTAACACATATGATGTTAACTTATTTTTGTATGACTCATTAGTTACCGGTGGTAGTGAATGTTATGTTGCAATTAACTTGTTCTTATTAATTAATTGATAGTCGAATGTCAGTTTAATCAGCACTTAGTGCAATTCTTAAGGAACATACATCTAGATGTTTTGTATCTTGATGTATATTTCACTTTTGTCAATAACAATAGCATTGTTTTCCCTTTATGTTTTATGATACTCTAATGCATAATTTTACTAGATTTTACATTTGATAATTACTGGCTATTATATGTAAGTACATGTATGTTACTTTAAATAAAGACATGACGCAAGTGATGCATTGTTTTGTTGTGATAATATAATCAAACATGATATTGATGTAGAATATGCTGTGTTTTATACCTCACCAATGAAACTATGTCGGGGATTGGTTGAGAGCCGTCACATGTCATGGAGACTAAGTCTTCCCGCGTGCGTAATATATCCCCCACGCGGAGCAACTGGTAGGTTAAAGAGAGTTATCGTTTTTTATTTGGAATTCTCCGTGGTTTTCTGAAAACAAACATCAACAATGTATGGTAGACCAGCCAGAATGTTTACGTTGCTTTCATCTCGCTATATTTACCATTGTATGGCACTGCCACTATATAACCCTACCAATTCAGTTGCGAGTTCACCAGCTTATTTACTGCCAACTGAAATTTAAATTTGAAAATTTCAAAAAAAAATCTAGTGTTTAATACTTTAAAATTGGTGAAAAAAAATCAACGTTTCAGTGTATTCGAAAACAGGAGGGGATTGTTGCACGTTAAAACAAATAATATATTAATTTGGAATTAATCATAGATGTTTAATGTATTTGTTATATTAGGAAATGTTTATCAAAATCTTTTTGAAACTCCATTGAAATGAACAGTTAAGAAAATATAACGAAACGTGTATTAATTCCGTAAACAATGCTAAATTAATCATTTTAAGAATAAAAATGTGTTTCATCAAATCTGCAGAAGGACGAACCAGATGAATGAGTTTTATCACAACATTCTCAGTATTAGAATCCAGAGCAGAACGGTTGTTGCTCCTTATATGGAGACAATTTCACCATGATGACATAAATGATGTTACATACATGTTCATTCCAAAACATTCGCTTCAATCACATAATCAGAAAAACCTCCACATTTAAGTCCGTGATTTTATTTGAATGTGCGAAATATATTTAGTAGAATGCACGGCATTATCAACAGGGTGTGTGTTTCATAAAAATATCTTTACACAGGGAAATATAGAATATTTAGTGTATGATATGAGATTTATACATTCCAGTACAAGAACGCATAATGCTTTTAAAATAACTATAGATTTTTTTTTCAGCAACTCTTATTGGCAACATCCTTGGAGGTCTTGTTGGACTTATATTTTTTGGCTGTGTCATTGCGGTCTTTTGGAATGTTGTGAAAAGATGCTACGGAGACCTTGGCATGCCCTGTCGTGAAGCATGTGAAGGTATTTGCATTTTCCTGGGAGGTGTATGCAATCAAATATCAGATCTATTGGACTGTGGATGTGTTACTAGACGACGTGCAGAACCGACAACATACAGAGACGATACAAGACACGAAACAACAATATTTTCAGCTCAACCGCAACCACAGGAACAGGAAATAACTATTACGATTGCCACTTCCTCAAATCTGTCACGTACAGTCAGTCTGGACTCGTTATATACTCTAGGTAAGTCGAATGGAGGCGGCTTCATTCGCGACAATCATATCCATAATGATATTCCAGTGTTCGCAACAAATGGTAGCTTGGTTAGTAGAATAAACCTTGTATAAAGTATCATTTTTTACACCCTGAAGTTATTACATTTTTAATAAATTACTGATAAATAAGATGTCTGTGATGCAAGATGGCCTCAAATCCTATGAAATAAACTTAGTTTAGGTTTTAAAGCATATTAAGCATGAACCAATTCTATTTCGGGGTTTTCAATGTATGATTCCCTTTATCCAATTAATAGGTAAAACTTTACCCCCTACATGTACCCCCACCTAAATCCATGAAATTTCGGAGGCAAGGCTCCTTCATATTTTTTTTTTTTTATTGTTTATGCCTTTTCATTTTTGCTTACAGATTCCCTTCCAATGGAACTTGTGCCTTCTGCGCCCCCTGCTGACAATAACTCGGCTATCCTTCCTTACCCTGATCGTGATCCACCTCTGCCGGATTTACCACCTCCTTCTTACTATGACGTCGTAACAGAAAGCAAACGTCAGTACAGCTTATAAATAAACACACGTACAAATGGATATTTGGAATCATTCATCCGCTTTTATGGACATTTATCAAAGTATTCTTTTTTTGCTAAGTGTTAAACTCTCAAAATTTTACCTGGAATGATTTTTTTTTTTTTTTTGAATTTTTTTATTTTTCAAGATTTTTTTCATAAATACAAAACATGGAATGATTTATAATCAACAGCATCAAAATGTGATCGTACATTTTATCTGTAAATTTCAAACACCAACTTGCAGACAGTATGGCAAAACGGGCGTTAGTTACACTGATGTGAAAGCCACATATTTATCAATTATTAGCCTTTGTTGAGGTCAGTATTGTGTTATATCAACTTCATATCAAGCTACATGTATTGTTATCCTCTTATATGTCCATGATTGTGGACCAAAAGATAGGAAAAATGTAAAATGAATATGTTTCGGGTTTTATTTAGGTGTTTTCAGTGCATAAATAAGGTATGATATAACAGTACACATCCTAACAGAGGTAGCACACTACAGTAGGACAGGCTGGCCATGGCGCGATTTTTTTATTAAGCAAATAACTCCTGTATTATGATATGCATAAAAAATGAAAAAAAATAAATGTACACTATAATTGGTATATTCAGTATGAAGTAGTACATACAGGCTTCACATTTGTTAAAACAAAAATTAATAAATTGGTTCCGGATTTTCCGAAAGTGTGTTTACACAGGAAATTTAGTTTTCCCTTCAGCGAAAAATGGAAGTCCACTGAAAAGGTAAGATACCAGGAAAACTTAATTTACAACATATATCAAAACAAGATTAATTCTGTATTTGGGAAAGAGATATTTAATTTGAAATAGGTTTCAGAAAAAACATTGTGTAGAGAATTGTGTCATTTAGGGTCAAATATAATATTTTGCAATTTTTGAGAATTTATTTAAGCTGTAACCATGGTATTCACAGCTCTAAAAATCACAGAAAATATCCATCAGAGCTGTACTAAAATTGCAAACGTCGTACAGATTACAAATATATATACTTTATTAGAGGTAATATGTAGGGTTAACTGGCAACTGACATTTTTAAAACATGTGCCATGTTTTTCAGAATTGGGCGTTTCTACTGTACACTGCTACCAGAGTCATGGTCAGTTTCTAAGGAAATACATGTTGCTTTTGTTAAAACAGCAACAATGTATTCATCAAAAAAGTTCTTGTCGCGGCAATTTATTTTCTATCAGTAATATCAGCATAATATACACTTTGATATCAATGTATATTTCTGATTCTGATGAACACGTGCATAATGACATATATGTATATACTCACGCATCGAATGAGATGCATATATTTTGTATGTATTTACTTTGTAGTATTGGTGATATTTTTATATTGTGGAGCAAAATTATTGCGCCGTATTGGTGATGTTACTATTTCAGTATTTTTATGTGACAATCAAGTTCATGAATGATACATTCCCTTGTACCAAAGTCGGCGTTTTTTTACGTTTTGTTACTAATATTTTTTTTACTCTTAAATTCAATCAATAAGTCATTGCTATTTTAACAGACTCTATATTTAAAATGTATTCATACTTTTTCATGTGAAGCCTTTCTGCGATACATATTTACGTATGTTTCATTGCTAATGCAATCATCCGTTATACATATTAATACTCATTATACAATTCACTTTATACGAAACATTTATACCTGTATTTATCTATTGTGATTTTGTGTGTTTAGTTAAATTAATGTACCTATTAATCCATATTTTTATTTTTATTTTCCAAATCTTATGACCATCTAAAGTGGAATAAAACATCATGTTACCACTTAATATATATTTGATATTTCCATTGTCTCCTATACTATATTATATTCGGTATTCGGTCCATGCAATCTTATTAATTTAAGATTTTCTCATCGAATGTGTAAGGCTGCCATGTTACCCGTATAATCTCTTCTTACTAATAAGACGTCCTATCAAAAATATTTTAAAGTTTAAAGCAGTCCCTCTCGAGTTCGAGTGATCCACTGGTAGTCCTGTCAGACAAAGATGTTTACCGATGACAACAGCCGAGGTAAACACATCCCTGCTTAAATCAGTTTAGTCGCATATAAACCGAAATCAAAAGTCAATAAACGTTTTATTATCTGAAAGATTATTTTCGTTTTCTTTTACATGTGTATAATAGATGTCAATCTTCCTGCTATTTATATTACATCGTCGGTAACCTGCGATCCTGACGCGCGAGACCGTAAGGATTCCATAATTCAAAAAGATAATGTAACACATTTGCCCATATTAGCTGTAAAAAAGTAATATTAAGTTCGGCTGTTATACTGTTATATCACAAAAATATAAACAAAAATAAATTCACTACACAGACACATCTATGAACATCATAACTATCTCAAATAAAGTTAAACACCGAT
Source organism: Pecten maximus (assembly GCF_902652985.1). Classification (NCBI taxonomy): domain Eukaryota; kingdom Metazoa; phylum Mollusca; class Bivalvia; order Pectinida; family Pectinidae; genus Pecten; species Pecten maximus. The sequence continues at coordinate 41,447,351 of NC_047021.1, forward strand.
ATTAGACACGAGAAACAATTATTCATCTTTGCAATCAATCACGTATACAGATATATACCTATTCACATCTATATCTTTGTATCTTATCGTTCGGTATATCTTCTTTAAAAAAGTAAATATTACAATGTATTATGTTGAAAAGATATCTTAACTACGTCCTACATAAGGGATGTTAAGTATACTTTACTAATTGTAACTGAATTTAATAGCAAATACTATGTTACAATATATTGTAGTGAGGAGCATAATCTTATATTATGTTGACTTCTATCTATTCAGTATATTACAACTTCAAATAAGTATAATGCATAACGATGGCTACATAAGAGAGTCAATATATGTTACATGCTGTTGTAAACATATGTCATTCATAAATAAATTCGCCATCATTATGGCAGACAGGCAGTTGCAGAACTGTTAATTTGTGCTAAGAATAGGAATTCTAAAAAAATGCATTGTTTGGGACTACAGAATTCGTAGTGCGGCCTCATATGATGTCTTCGCAATTGCCGAAAGTGAAACATGGTTGTGAGTTAACTCCCAAAGGTGGCATCCCTTCCAGCCACGTTTTTTTTGTGTCGCTAGTGTTGCTTTTGATACCAGCAACCGTTCGTCCCTTTGAATATTTGTTCAACAAAATTCTGAAGCAGCACTAATTTCCTAGATAGTTTGGTTATCTCGATCTTGTTTTTTACGAAAGCTGACAGTATCAGAAACACTGGTAATCGTACTGGATTCAATAAGAGAAACTGTATGTATGATATAAGGTTAAATATATACTACATTCTGTATTTACCAATCATTGGATATTGGCAATAAGTCCAAAATATTTAACCTCGGCTGTTTCCCCGTTACATCACAGAGGTATCAAGAAAAATAAATCTAATACACAGACAAATTCAGTGACATATGAACAGCATAACGATCTTCAATATAAAATTACACACGGCTATTTGACACGAGAAATAATGATTGAACATTGAAATCAAACATTTATACAGATACATACCTGTCCACATCTACATCTTTGTGTCTCATGTGTAGATTTATCTCGCTTTGTTTACTAGGAAGTAGATGTATCTGGCCACGTTGTCGACGAAATGAAAAGGCAATGCAGTCTGTGGTGTAGAGAGAGGTGTAAATTGAAGTTTAAAATTGTCCCAGAGACAACTGATACACATGCTATGACAGCAACTTGTATACATGGACATATAAATAGTTTTAAATCGGAAACGTACTTTTATGCCTTTACACATGTCTATGATATTTACAGGGTGATTCCATACCATCAAGTAACTGACATTTTAGAGAATTTTAGAGTCTACCTAAACAACTTTACTGACAAGCGAAACATATCATTAGGTGTATTTCCTGTTCTAGCATCGTTTTCGTCTGCTTTCTGCTGGTGGGATATACTACGTCAACATAGGCTTTACAAATTGTGTACTAACGAAGTTGGAAATGAATACCATTATGTATATTAATGTGATAATGTACAAATATTACACCTCAGAAATAAACTCATTCCAGATTATTTTTGCAAATATCCAAGTTTCTTTAAAACGAAGAGAAGAAGTCTCAATTATTGTTTATATACATGTATGATTATAATCTTTTGTAGATTTCTAGTAAAAATTAACTAGACCGTGTCTATCTGTATAATGATTCTGGTTTTGATCTATCAGAGTTACTTCCCTTTGATTGACTCTGTAGGAAGACTGTACATTGCTATTACACTTCAACAAATGTTTAACCTGTCATTAGTATGTGAATTATATATTGTTTTAAGTGTATTACAAAACCCTTATTTATCCAGTATTCAGATAATGCTGCGAAAGCTATATTTTGTCATACAAGTATTATTACTAGGTGTCTACGAAAAGTTGATCTCAGTGATTTTTCAATAGTGACTACAATGCGTATTTATATTTTAAGTAATCAAGCTGATTGGTTCCATATTATGATCCTGGATGAATGTCATACTGCTTTCTGCTATTTTGCAGGTATCAATATAGATTTCTAGAGACAGTTGGAGTTAGATTTGTATTATTAAGTGATTTATCAATATTGCATATCAGTATTGCAACGGCGAGCCGTCATGATCACAGAAGATAGTATTGCACTTTAAGAGTCATTTATATCGGAGAATAATGGTTAAATCTTAAATAGGAGTAAATAGCACAAAAAAAGTCATGTAATATACCAAAATGTTTGTCTTGACATGTAGTTTGTTAAAATCACCAATAATTTGCTGTAAACGCTTACAGTGTTTTCTATAGAGTAACTTTGTGTGTAACATGTAGCATGAACTAGTTCTAAGTCACACAAATAAACCTGAAAAATAATCAAACTGTTATTCTCACAAGTGTCTATAGCACAGGATAGGAGCATTAGTTTGACCGGATTTAACTTTATATACGTATAAACATTTATTTTGTTTAAAATGCAAATGGCAGCAAAAGACTAGTTTGCTGTTTAGATACCACTTAAGACTCACTTATTTATCAGAACAATTCGACAGAGACAAGTAAAAAGTTAAACTCAGAAATAGCTAAACTTATCCTACAACATTTATCGGAGGACGTTTAGTTCATCAACAATTGTTAATTCTTCGCTAAGTTGGACGAACTATAAAACTCGGCATCGAAGCGTGATTCGTCGGCAATTTGTTCATATTGATTAATCAAAACAGCCTAATGTTGATCTTGATTTTTCAGAAAGACTCTGATGACATCTGATGTAAAGCAATCATGTTTAATCTTACATCCCTATAATATTTACAAAAAACACAAGGAAACGGTTATTTTTATGTCTTAGATTGTATATTGTATACCTAACGATGTAAGGTATTTTATGATTTAAAATAAATTCGATAGAAACATATTCAAATACATACGAGAGTGTGCGAAATAACGTACCCCTACTCTATACGTACAGGCAAATGTTCGATCCCATAACTGTACTGAAATGATATAATTTGACAGCTTTTCATTTCTAAATGTCCACTGATATTTTCAACGAAGAAGGAAATTCCATTACAATAATTATTTATGACCAGTCCGTTCTCGAAATGCGTCTCTTTTCGGAACCAATCCATAACATTTTCGGCTGAAAATCCGTAACGTAAACAAAATCATTTCCCCTTGTTTTTTGTGAATCATAGGGCTGTGTGCGTAAACATCATACTGTTTAAAAGCGAAATGTCATCAGGGAATCATTCTGGCAATAAAGACAAATGCTCCACTGTTTTGATAATTCAATATCAGCAAAAACACCCGTCGAATCACGCCTTGATGATGCCGAGTTTTATTGTTCGCCTACCGTTACCATCTTGAAAAGACCATTCCCTTACGAGTACGCGACAGTGGTAATTAACACATGTAACACAACCTGTTTTGGCATGCACTGCATTTCTATTGCATACATTTCTTATCGAAAGGAAGAACACTTTTGAATGTTACATAACTGTTTATAATAATAAACGTTAGTTGATTTCTTAAACAGTTCAACTTATCGTTAGTGATTTTTCAACAGTGTCCATCTGTAATCTGCTGTCACATATATGTGTATAGCTTATTGATTGTTTATCAGTAGAAATAAATTTACTCTAAAAACCATCTGGATTTATTTGGTGCTGAATTTCTATAGCATACAAACATGCTGTTATCATATTTGAAGAAAAAGTTGATTCTATAAAGTAGCTAAGGTATCAGTATTATTAATCTGAACTGTAACAATCTAATTCAATCTCATGATATGATTATGAATTAATATCATATTGAATTGCTACAGCATGCTTGTGATATCTTTGTCAGTAATTTGCCACACTCTACTTTGTAAAACGACCTCTTCTTTCACGCTGTAAGTGCGGTCGAATGAATAAATACATCTGAAAAATCTGAATCCGTTGTTCATGTCCGGCACTTCATGTTTATTGCGTTCCCTTCTTTTTCTATTCTATAGTTCAGATATAATATCTTGTGATTCCGTATGCAAGTCTCTCCTATGCTGGCCAGTTGATTTCTCGGATAGCCGCGGTAGTGTTTATTTGGCAATGTCCTGGACTTGTCTTTCTTCATACTTCTTCATCAACCCACATTTTTGTTAAGTTTTGTTCCAAGAGTTTTGTCCGGTGACCTGTCACAGAACCACAGGGAGTCGAAGACTGATAGGACATCTAGACATCTCATACAGAAATGCTTGTGACATATTTTGCATTCCATGACTTTGCAATCAGAGTTCTCGAAAGCATTGCAGGCTGGTAAGTCCATAATAAGTCTTCTTGCGGTGTTTTGAAGCCCCTTCCTTGCTTTCCACGTTATCGTTTTGTCCTTTCGAGTATCCTACTCGGGTTATCCTGGTGGTTGTCAAGTCCTTGTTCAGTTTGTTTACAGTCTGGATGGATGGGCTAGCAGCTGACCTCATCGATGTTGATGATTTCTCTTGGACCGAAATGAGTGAAAAGCAAACATCCTTAAGTACTAGTATGTCCACTGTCCTGCCTTTTTCTTCAATATTCTTCACGCTGTCTAAGATACCCGAATCAGATTGTTTTCTCTATAACTTTCTCAAGTTTCCGAGATTACATTTTTTCGTCTTCAGATTTCGGATTTTTCCTACTTTGGAAGCATTCAGTTTTCTCCTTAACGCCGCACCGCACTTTGGCAACCTCACATTTTAATCCAATCTGGTGTTCAAATTCAGCGATACAGGATTCAAAAGATTCCATATTTCCTGGCATCTTTCTTCAGATTGCCTATCAGTTGTGATGCTTTTTTCTACAACAAGAATAGGACAAAAGAACCACATTATATCCAATTTTTATCAGATAATACTTGCTGTCTTCAAAGTCCAGGAAGTTGATGTAAAGTGTTCATGTCAACGATGATATACCAGCATTAACGTTACTTTATCCCTTGAATTACTCTTCCAAACTAGCATTTTGCTGAATTCTTGTCTTTGACCCTGACTAGGAAGCCGATATAGCCCTTGGTCAGCATCAACTTGGCTCCTTCCTGTTCTGTGTTTGGCCATATTAATTGAACTATCAGCATTTATAGCTCGTGCTAATAGTTCATCGTATATGCATATTTCAAATCATTGCTAGATCAGTGTCATACTAAATTATGTCAATATTTCCCTCACATCTAGGTGAATTTTGACAAAGTATACACCGGTAACTAAGGAGCTTCCTCAAGCACGGCCGTATCCACGTCTTGACGTCACAATTCCCTAATAAGTACTTAGTTGTAATTTTCTGTAATTTTAATTTAATAAAAGAATAAAAAAACAATTATAAAGTAACCAAATACTGTTTTTGCCATGTTGTTTTGTATATGGATGATCTATATTTGCATAGTTTCATCATTTTTACATCAGCACTTTTACGTCTTCGTAAATTCTCAATCAGACGTTTCGTTTTCTTGTATACACACATATATATGTATGTATGCAATAGAAAACTACATGTCCAGCTGATAGATAAGTCATACTGGTATTAAAGTACCAATACTCTACTGATACTAATTTGAGATCCGCACAACAAAATCTCATAAAATATATACGTCACATCCGGTGTGCCGCAGCTATTACATCCGGCGATCAAACTGTTTGGATAGATAATGCATATGTCATGCTCTGTGATCAAAAGAGCGGTGTGTTATCTTGCTAATTAATGATAAATCGCTTCTCGCAGTTTGATAAATGCATGTGATCATGAGTTAGAATAATCAATTGATAGAGAAGACGATTTCACGTGACCTAAAATCTCCAAAGATAACTGTGCAATTTCTAATTAAAAAACGCATTCGTCATCGAAAATACACTACGCGTGGTCACCTGCGTGTTTGAAACATTTTACATGTAGACATGCAAGATATCAGCGTGGGTTCTCGTAAATTGATGATAATGTTAACGTTGTTAGACATTAAAGTACAACACCTAAGATGATCTCATCCTAACTGGTAGATTCAACATCGTCATTTTCAAAACTTCAAAAATATGGACACCGCAATGTGCTATACAGAAGCTATTGAAGGCTCGCTATTTTCTTTTCGTCTCAACTTTTATTATTACTGCGCATGTCCAATCAGAAATGTACAACATGAATGATCCAGACCCTTTGCTCTGTTATGAATGCTTGGCTCATACACCAGGTTTATACACTTTGTTGTGGACAATTTCATTATGACTTTTCCGAAGGAATATTTTTTTCTGAAATTAATACAAAGCTCCAGTTTCATCAAAATGTTTTCACTTAAAATATTCCATCGGAAAACATTATTCCTTATTACATAGTTCTAGTTTAGAAACTACATGCAATCCAATAATGTTTTTGTATGGAAAATTTTAGCAAATCCTTAGCAAACACTATCAATCAAACAATGAATATCGACATGTAAAAAAATAGTATCCTTACTCGAAATCGATAAAACAACGATATAATATTTACACGATATAGATTAACATGGACCAGGTGTTCCCCAGATGTAAGCGTGCTCTGTTTTTTTTCTCAATAACAGCTACATAAATCTAGGTCAAGATAACCATTCCTAGGGGGAAATGCAAGAAAAGAATAGAATATATTGCCATCGCGAATAAGAACTTGATATCTATGACCTTTTATCTACGTAACCATTAAAGGATTCATCCTTGGGTCTATAAACATCTAGTATTACTGAAAGTATCGTCCCCTAGTTTAATGCCTCAAGTAATAAATCTCTGATAGAACACAGGGAGTTATAAATGGTACATTCTTTAATTGATATTTCAGTTCAGTTCTCTACCTAAAAAATCAATAATCCACTTCACATTGTAGTGGATATAGTTAACTGGAATGACATTGGATAACCGGCATTTTCTGATTATACGATATCGAGGGTTAAAGGAACTTTTTTAAAAATATATATTAAGAAGCTCTATGTATCGTAAACAAAATTAAAAAACAACAACAACAACAACAACAACAACAAACAAACAAAAAACGGCGTATCGGGGTAGTTATTGCTTTATTTTCTAGAAATACTAAACAGATTGCATTGTAAAATTGACGACTTGGCCGACCTTGTATGTAATTTGAATTCACGCCATTTGCTAAAGTTTCGATTACATTACGGAAATATTTCAGAGGTTGTAAACTTCGTAATGACATGTTTTCTTTTTCAATTTGGCACAAAAGTAGGCCAGCGAGTCATTACTGAGGTGGGTTTTTTTTTCAATAACACTTAGTGTTTACGCATATCGACGATATTTCAACACAAAAATAATCGTATTTCAAGATAAGTAATTAAAAAAAGTACGATACTTTCTTTAATTTTTGAATATTACGTGAGTGTAAATTTTGTATTTTGAAAATCAATAGGTAATAATTATGTATGTATGTATGTATGTATGTATGTATGTATGTATGTATGTATGTATGTATGTATGTATGTATGTATGTATGTAAGTATGTATGTATGTATGTATGTACAATTTGTATGTATGTATGTCACAAGAAATTAGATTACAGATCTATTGTAAATATACTTGGTAAAAACTCGATCAGGTTTTAAACAAAAAATATTAATTTCAAGCGAAGTTATTTATTTATACTCGGTAGATATTAAAACAAAGTGCAAGAGGCTTCATGTTCTGAGATCGCATGAGATCAATGATCCGTGTTTTTGACCTATATTCCGAAACATCTCTGTGGATTCTTTTTCCCCGGACTTCGGTTCCTTTGACAGTAAGACCCGCCCGTGGAGCGTATGGTTTGCACATGTTGCCCCCATAGCATACTCGTAGGAGGCGACTAAATTCAGATGTTTCTCTTTGTTCTTGACAGCTTTCTCTTTCCTAACGCCTCTCTTGAAACATATACACTTTGGCATTTGGCTGAGCATTCACCCCTGTGAGGAAGTCTGTTGGTCCTACCCCCTATCCGTGACATACTAGAGTCTCTAAAACTGGTAGTTGCTGCTCCTGCTTAGCGTTAAGTCTTCTATGAGTGGAACGACTGGTTCGCTCGTTGTCAGTATAATATGTCCGAATGGGGTGCCCTGCCGGGTGTCTTCGGCAGTGAGGTAACACTTTAACGTCGGCATCAGTTCTGCACTATCATAAGGAGGCAAACATCAACATACAAATGTACTTATTTTGCCAAAACACGAAACAAATTACACCAGCTATTGATAACGTTAAACAAACCAAACCAAACAGTGCTCATAAACGCCAATATGGATAAAACAGAATTTAATGATATAAGCTCTGAATTAATTTACTTTGCATTTTCCATTTCGAGTTACTGTACCTTACCTACCTCACATTGTGCGTCAGTTTAAATTGATTCAACAAAAACGATAGCTATCGGAAACTACTTAAAGGTAGAATCATATGGACAAACTGTTATGTTTATAGAAAGTGTATTTTACCATAACCAAATAACCAGACTTTTCTGAAACATCCAACGCGAAATAGGCCTTGTATTACAGTACAGATTACAAAGGATCTTTCTAAAACACCAAACGTGAATAAAGCATTGCTTTAGAGTACACATCACGTTATACCTATTCTAAAACATCCAACACAATAAAGCCGTTTTACAGTACACATCATAATATACCTTTATAAAACATCCAACACAATAGAGCCGTTTTACAGTACACATCATAATATACCTTTATAAAACATCCAACACAATAGAGCCGTTTTACAGTACACATCACAATATACCTATTCTAAAACATCCAACACAATAAAGCCGTTTTACAGTACACATCATAATATACCTATTCTAAAACATCCAACACAATAGAGCCGTTTTACAGTACACATCATAATATACCTATTCTAAAACGTCCAACACAATAAAGCCGTTTTACAGTACACATCACAATATACCTATTCTAAAACGTCCAACACAATAAAGCCGTTTTACAGTACACATCACAATATACCTATTCTAAAACGTCCAACACAATAAAGCCGTTTTACAGTACACATCACAATATATCTTTCTAAAACATCCAACAGGAATGACGCCTTGTTGTACAGTGCAGCTCACAAAAGACTTTTTCTAGAACATTCAAAACAAATAAAGCCTGGTTTTACGCTGATTCTGTGATTAATGTTAGAAGAAAGACTTCCCAAGGCCGGCCAGTATAGCTTGTTTATAACAATTTAAATACCGTTTTATAGGGAAGTTAAGGTTTCAAGTCTAACGCTGAGATAATGAATTTCAGTTCTATTTAAGGTGACCCGAGACAAAGAGACGAACGTAATGGGATGAACAGTAAGTTTAAATACAAATCCTCTACTACGACAGCATGGGAACAGTTCGAGGGAATATATGAATGTGTTCGTAAAGCGTTTACTGTGGATGGTAAATCTAAAAATATATCAACCATTGTCATACATAAGCCATTGACATGCTTACGTTGTTGTAGAGTATACCCATTCTGATGTATCAAAGAAACCTCCCTTCGTTTCACTTAACAACAGATATGAGCCGAGAATGGCCGATGAAGGCCGAGAATGACCGATAGGATCCGATAATGGCCGATTGGAGCCGATAATGGATATACCAGAATATCTCGATTCATTTAGAAACATGGTCTGTTTTCCATTCTTCTTGAGGCTTCCTTTAGATCACAAGATCGCGTGTCTCGATGACATCTGCAGCTTTTTTTTTTTTTTTTTAATTCCATAAAAAATATTCAAGATATGTCCCAAGTTTGAGATTGTCATCGCTGAATCAAGTGATAATTTCGATAAAATTGAACAAAATTACAAAAAGTATGGCACCTATCGGCCAGTTACGACCTAACGGTCACCGTTTTCAAAATAAAAACAATGCTAAAAACTAATAAAAAAAAAAAAAAATAATGCAAAATCTTCATTCTTTAACATAAAGATTTTTTTTTTTTTTGCGAAAAATGTGTTTGTTAATTGCAGTGGGAAATCTCATTATATGACCGTAAAGTTGCATCACTGGGCAATTGCCAAATTTTAAGGGGTTTATCCACACATTCAAATCAATTTTTGACATAGTGCGCATCGGAGGGTTCACTTTTACAATATCTTACTTTATTCTATGTAGCAAAAGACAACTTAAATCTTCTTAAGAAGTGGTCCATCCGATGCATAGATATCGAAAGATTGAAAAACTAGGTTATACAATATAATATATATTTTTCATTGAAGCATAAACTTGGCTGATTATAACTTATATTAAAATCTTAACTTAGTAATATGTCCGAATGGCTCATTCTAGAACCACCGCTTAGCAACGCGAAGGTTCGTGGTTCGAATCCCCAAGATGTATCTATTCATAACTATGTTTCTCAATACCATCTTTTTTTAGAAATATTTTCAATATTAAAAGAATATTGATATAAGGTATTCAGTATAAACATTAAAAAAAAGAGTTGAGATATGATTTTTTACTTGGATAAAAATGAGTAAATGACCGATTTATTCCGTTTCGATCAAAGGGTAATGCAAACCAACTGTAGAGTCGACAGGGGACACAAAAGTATGGGTAGTGCAAAATTTCTATCTGATATGACTTATTGTCTATTTTATTTTTTATTTCATATGATATTAATCGACTACACCAATTGTCAATGAAGATCCCTTTTGATATTGTAGGAAGCGCAATAGATCATGTGATAATTTATCTGTATTTTTAGCTCAGACTATCGCTGTCCGTAGCCTAGGTCAGGATAAGCGGAAAACGACTATTATTCTTTGAGATTGTCTGTATCCCTTAAATATCCTATGTATTCGAGACTCCTATAGTTAATTCTTGAATCCTGTTATGCAGTACGAACCGATTTCTCAAGAAAGAAGAAAACAATTATTCAATAAACAACATCCGAATATACCTTTATAGGGAAAAAACTTCAATCTTTGGAATGACGTCAAAGTAGAGACGTTAACAGCTTCTCATGCCGATTTTACCCACAAACCACTTTTTGTTGATGTCGCCTCGCTTTCGATATGTCAGATCGTCACTCTCCTAGATAAATGTAGTACACCAGGCTACATTAAGCAAGCATTTTCCTGGTCGGGATGAACACGAGACCGTCCAAAAAAGTCTGGGAATAGTAGGGTTAGACATCTGCAGGCAAAAGCTATAAAAAGATTTAAGATACAGTATTGAATGAGCAGTTACCTCTGTTATAAGGAGTTTATTGCTTGAAACAGCTTTGAGAAGGAACTAAAGGTGTTGTCTTATAAATATGATATCGTGTCATGGACGTTAAATGTATTTATCTCGCGGGTAGACCTCAAAATCGGACCAAGATCAAAGTGCCGCGAGTTGCTTATGGTCGTCAGAAACCTAGAATGCGACTTTGATTTTATATAAAATTCGCTAATACCGCGTGATATATGACATTCTTCAACTCATTAGGTAAATATTGGAACCAAACAAGCGTCAGCTCCCTTATAAATTGCTTTTCGACAGGGATCGCGTGATCGTACACATTCCACGATCTTGCTCAGACAGACGCTTCTCGTTTCGAATACCTTTGATATTTCAACAAACGGGTCATGGCAATTAGACGCTTTACTCGCATGGCAGTGTGATATTTGCCATTATATACAGAGAAATTACATTCAATATTTCATAGAAAGGGTTCCCTGTTCATACATGCAATCTTGTATCGTGTATTCATAAAACGAAAAGCAAAATACCTCGGAAAGCGAGTTTGAGAGTTTTTACTGATTCTAATTTCCTCTCGAATGTCTAGGTATCACGCCACTAATTTAAACTTTGATAGCTTGTCCCCAGTATACATTGAACTTTCATAAACCACTTTTGATTCAATATGCAAGAAAAGACATGGTATTAATTTCCTATTTTCCCCTGCTAATTTCATTTGTACATAATTTCTAAATATTCAATTGAATTTAGTTTGTTTTAATTTAGTTTACCCTGATTTAAAATCGTATTTTTTGAGGATGATTTACTCCCGGCTAAGCCTAGGGTCTCATGATTTCAAGTCACTATCACTATTTGAGATTATCAATTGTCACGTGACTTCGTGAGAATGGCTATTGTCGCATGGATTTTACAGTGACAATCGACACATGACCTTTGGAGAATGTCAATTGTCACGTGACTTCCCGAGAATGTCTTATTTCGTGTGATATCCTGAAAATGTCTAGTCAAAACTGATTTCCTGATAAAAAAACTGCCGTGTATGATGTATGATGAACGAAAACTTATTATCATCCACACGAACTTAAGGTACATTCGCAGTGCCCGTGATTACCACCTACTTAAGGGTTAATATTGTTGACAGCCCCACCTGTATCTGTATCTATGGATCTCCTTTTGAAAATGGCTATTATTTCTTTTTTGAATGTCTACCAAAGGTCTGAAACATTAATGAAATATCGTTAGATATATAATTATCTGCTATTCCGAATCTGTCTTTTCAATACAATAATGATATTTTTTTTTCAAAATTTGCCAAAAAGCTGAGAAACAGGCCGGTCTGAGCTGTCCTGGTTGTGTTCATGGGCAAGGAATTTTGCTAAATTGCTCTGAATGTAAAGCTACGGGCCTCCCGTATGTTGTTTATTGATGTAGTCACCAACTACTACAATGGGACCACGACTCAAAATGACCATTGCTGTTCCCTGGGCGACAAATCCAGCAAACAAACAAACATTATAAAGACAAGCGGAAGTTTTTTTTGTACGAAATACTTCTCGTTGCCTTTGTGAGACTGTTCGGATGATGTTATTTTTCTCCTTTTTTGTTGTTGTAGCAATGTTACAGTAATGTTACTTGATACCAGCTGTATAAATTTGATGAACAATTATGGGATCGCACAGCACATCCAACATATCGTGCACACATCGCACATCGCTGTATTGTGCTATCCAACAACTTTAGATATGTGAAGGACGGGCGTTTATAATGTTGAAACACCTTGTGTCCCATCCGCTATTTTTTTTTTCTTTCTTTTTTTTTCAAATAATTATGGTTGCATGTTTAAACTAAAAATCGGGATAGTATCATAAGAAGTCTATACTTATTATGTAGTAGTTTATGGAAAACCAACCAATTGGAAAAATAGACTTTTGAATACAAAGTTGAACCAGGGATAAAATGTTTGGCAGCCACTGATTGGTCAGAATATTACGAAGTTCCAAAATAGATATGAAGCCTGATCGGTAACTATCCATAGTTAATGTTGATATAGATTTTGTAATTCAGATTGCATTTTTCACTTTCAAAAATTCAGATCAAAATGACTAAGAGATGAAAATTTCAAATTTCTTAGAATTTTTACTGCTGAATTCACCCAATTTCAAAATGGCTACCCTGGGAAAAGTTTGAGCTGAAGGATCCAGTCTTTTTTATATTAAGTGTTATATGAGACCCTAATCTTTTGTTACCAATCATAATTTCCAAATTGAATTCAAGAATTTTACTGATATACTCCAAAATATTGAAGTCTATGGAAAATCAATTGGTTGGTCGGTCCCTAGTAGAGAAACCGTCGCTAAATTAATGATTACATTGTTACGGAAGCCTATATGGGAAATCAGTTGTTTTTGTATCTTGTAACAAGATAACTATCTAGTAATTGTTTTCTCGTAATAACGAGAAATAACGAGATAAGAGCAAAAATGCTCTGATAGTTTTCCGTACAATAAAGATTTTCATATTGAAATCATATTCTTAAAATGCCGTGCGCAAACCTGGCAATATCCTGCACAGAAGCACTTTTATTTTAAGTGTCTTTGAACACGGCGTTGCTATAAAATGCAAAATTCTGAAGAAGAAAAAATACGAAGCTTATGAAGAGAGTACATTGTTCAGGTTTGTTTGAAAGTGTAATGAATATTTCATGAATCAGAAGTGAATTTAATTCTCCTGTGTCTCTTATACCTCTTAAAGAAATCGAGGATGGTGTAGTTACAAAACGCTCTGTTCATGAATGCGTTTCTACTCGAAACTTATGTTTCTTTAATGGAGCCATTTTAAAACTGAATTTTATGCATTACTTTATTTTTCATTAAAGATGGAGGGATCTTACCTGATTTAATTGTATATCGACCGTTTCTGAACATAGGGAAGTTTTATTTCACATCCCCAGGATCGTACGCAGAGGGAACGGTTTGATGTTCAGGTTAATCACACATTTTCCATTAGCACGGAGGTAGTTAATATCCAACAGTATATTCCTGGAGCACTTCCTCAGTTCATACGGTCTTACTGGGACGAATCATTGAGATCAGAATACCTTTTATTTGTTATTTCATTTATTCAATTGTATTTTATCAGGTTAAAGTTCAATCGATTGTTTTTCTTATTTTTAATTGACAGTCAAACCTGTTTCTAAACAGTAAGCCTTTTTAGCCATCCGATTCTGCCCGAATTTTGGCATGGATCATATGTGTCATACAATATGGGAGAATGCCGGGGTTATTGAGAAAGCGTATGGGAAAATCTCATTCTAAGAATTAGATTTTCAACACGGGATCTTATCTCGCAACTTAGGTTATAATGCTTCAAATATGTCCATTAGCAATTCAGGATCGTCACTAGAACAGCCCGACTTAACCCCGACCATGTCCGAATCTGTTTACGCCTTTACCGAATGAGATATTTAACTCTGACTGTGGACTGGGAATTCGTTAAGTTCCTGTGTGCCGGGTCGCCAGTCCAATATATAATCGATCAAAAGAAATGGAAAGTTCAATAACAGTTAACCTTTTAACAATTGTATGGCTCTCATCAGGGTCACAATTGTTTGTTTTTGTTTAACGTCCTATTAACAGCCAGGGTCATTTAAGGACGTGCCAGGTTTGGAGGTGGAGGAAAGCCGGAGTACCCGGAGAAAAACTACCGGCTTACAGTCAGTACCTGGCAACTGCCCCACGTAGGTTTCGAACTTGCAACCCAGAGGTGGAAGGCTAGCGTTAAAGTGTCGGGACACCTTAACCACTCGGCCACCGCGGCCCTCATCGGGGTCACAACCAACTCCATAACATATTTCGTAAAGATGGCTGGTCAGTTTGAATCGAAAACATGGTCTAGTTATTTTATTTCCTTGCAACTGTCGGAGCGATTTTATAATAATTTCTTAATCCATCAACATAATAGATATTTCAACTTAATAATGCTGTTTTGTATTTTGTTCTACCGTAAATGTGTTGCATAGTCCTATTTTTGCCTCAATGATACTGTTTGATCATCCACTGATGTAAAATGTAAACTTTATTTATTTAACAATGATTATTGTGAAACAAATTATATGAATTAAGCATTGAACTGATACTAGATACTTGTATACAAGGCGACATGAATACTTACCTGTCACCCAAATTGTATTCATATCGACTGTATACTAGCATCTTGAAACAGTTCATTTCTTATATTTACATTCACATAGATTTTTCTTATTATTGAAGCAGAAATGCGTTTGAATTTCCTGCCCTTGAATTGCATCGAATAGATTCGATTGTTCCTCGGAAACGCTTATGTTTCTATCGACTGGATTTACGATATTTTTTATAAGAATATCAGCTTTAAATTCTAAATGAAAGTCGTCTTGACAGTAGGTGACAACGAGTCCAATGGTAACAACGATTCCAAGGATACTTCGGTCGAAACCGACTCCGTGTTTAAACGGTCAAATCAGTGTAGCTAACTTAGCAGACGATGCTCTTACCAGAAGCTAGGTTTCGGGTTTTGGAGTAAGGAAGGCATTTGACATCACTAAATAACCACAACACTGTTGTTGATGCCGAAAGTAACAGGCAGCCATTTTGAATTTGATTTAAACCAAGAACACATGAAGCTGTATTCCTACGCTGACCGAATCACTGCAAATTGAAGTATAACGTCTGAAAAGTACTATTTGGTTTACTAACGAAATAAACTGAAACGCAAACCGGAATGTAAATCCTTGGTCGGACATAGATTTCACCAATGGAACGAAGGAGCGCTCATTTAAGGATTTTTTTTCCAAAAAATGTCTAATGCTTTCATATGTGAAATTTTAAGTTAAGAAATTCCCTTAAGTTAAGTAATATTTCGATGAAATTTGAGTAGTGTTCATAACTGCTGGTGGTTATCGGTATTTGTGTATGATAGCTACATGCAATAGTCGGAGTTTGTTTCAAGTTAAGATATGATACTCAAAAGTAGATTTGTCTATTAAAAATATGCGCTAGTCATACTTAATGAGTACATTAGTTACTTACTGAGTACACTTATTAATTCAACTTCCAAAGCATGTTTTATGACGGAAAAACAACGGTGGATTTAAGTTATAATTCACTTCAAGGTATTCAGAGATGGTCCTGATGTAAGGAGAATTCAAATAAAAGATTCAACGAAGGCTTATACAGTGAGGTGGAAATAAATCGCTCGATGACGCCCGAGAGTTTTTCATAAATAGAGCAAATGTGTCTGTCTGAACAGTTAAATATCTGCCCAATACAAATTCTAGATACTTATTAAATTTCTTAAACTTTTGCTTACTCGTCCGATTATTGCTCGAGGTCGAAGAGTATTAATTGATAAAGACCTATTTCCACCGTTTTTATTTATTCAATAAGAAATTGACAACATATATTCACACTGCAATATTGCCTTTCGAAAAATCATTCATAAAATGACGGAAATGACAGAAAACTTCCTTCAAACAATTTAACAGTTCAAATGAAAATTTGTTTTTCCCATGACCAGCTTTTACAGATGGAGCCTACATGAGGCTACAAGCGACAGTCACAATGTTTTGCGTCACGCTGTCAAAACTTTCACATGAATAAAAAAATAAAGTTACTCGCCAAAAGCGAGTGATATTCGCCTCACTTGTAAATTTTCCACAAGTTCGATAAAATGCGTTAAGTGGCTATGTAAGGATGAATCGACCTAGCCTGTACAACCGAAAAATGACCTGTCAACAAAGTGGTAATCTTTGTACTGGTTCGGATATCGATGCCCGTGGCGGGTTCTGACGTTACAATGAGCCAAGTGGGCTTTGCCCTTTACTCCGCCATATTAGATCCTTGCGGATTCTCGTGTTGCTTCATTCGCTGTAACTTACGGTTTTTGCACAATCAAATACGTGCATACTTTCACACACGCTTGAGATTTAAATTTTTCATCAAAGCATGTTAGCGAAGAAACTTCCTGTTTTAACACGCATGCACACTTGTGACTTCCGGTTCTATACACATGTTTCACGGTCAGGGTCTGGAGGAGGGAGAGGCGCATGTACAGGAGGAGGTTTCCTCCATCGCCGTTTCCGGATCCGGAACATGATCACAACAACAGCAACGACTGTTACGATAACAGCGCCCCCTAGGACCCCTCCGACAACCGCAGCCAATAGAGGAGGTTCATCTGAAAAAAGGACAAAAAAGGAATAACCTCTTGTTTATATGAACACAAAATTACTGCGGTTATGTAAAAGAATCACATAAACGCGGCTTTATGATATTCTGAAATATGAAGTCCGAGAGAAAGACAACACGATATGTCTCGCTTACCTATTTATAATGGACCCTGATAAGTAAGACAAAATATCGTATGACAAATATACCTTTAAATCTAAAAGGAATGTGGTTTCTTTAGCAAACGAAAATCACGTTTCAATTTTTATAACATATGATCTATACGCTATGATGACGTACAATGTACATGTATACCAGAATAATGTATTAATGTTCTATACAATATGATGACCTAAATGTATACAAGAATAATGTATTAATGTTCTATACAATATGATGACCTAAATGTATACAAGAATAATGTATTAATGTTCTATACAATATGATGACCTAAATGTATACAAGAATAATGTATTAATATTCTATACAATATGATGACCTAAATGTATACCAGAATAATGTATTAATGTTATATACAATATGATGACCTAAATGTATACCAGAATAATGTATTAATGTTATATACATTTTACAATATGATGACTTAACTGTACATTATAACAATGTATTTGATAACAAAATATAATATTTTAGTGGGACCATATTATGTCTATGATAACATTACACAGTTTAACAGCTGTCCTGCTTACTTGTTACATACCATAATACAAAGAATGAGATATTTTGTCATTTCCGTACAAACATATTCCAAGAAAACACACTTAAGAAACTATATTGAAGTGACTGTCTTTGAGAGAATTCAATCGCCAGGTATCCCCTTTCTCTCAAAACTCCCAAAACAACCACCCCCCCCCCCCCCCCCCCCCCCCCCCCACCACCACCACCACCACCCCCCTCCCTCCGTTATTGGAAATCCAAAAATCCATCTTCCTTACACACCACAGCCGCGTCAAATCCTTCAAGGAATTAGGGAGGCGTGCACAGTGAAAAAATCATTTGGTTGACATAGCAGGTGATTAAGGAGCCATATTCGATCAATAAATAACACACAAGTCGCCATTCAGCATGGCAGGCTAACAGACACTTACAGAGGGAAAACATGGGTCATAAAACGGTTATCTGCAGCGAGAGATAGGAGTAGGGGGCAATATTAGGTCGTGATCATCATATCTATAGGGTTGGCATGTCGTGTCTGGTCGTGAGGAAACAAAGGTTGGCACGATTTCAGATAGACAAGGAGGTTTGGTCAGACAAATTAAAACACAGACTCTGTGTGTCTTTTATGCGTAAAAGTTGGCGGCTTCTCAGCCATCCAATTTTCTCAACAAAAAAAAAAATAAAAAAATAGAACAGTATTTGTCTAGTGTAGAGTATCAAGCACAGTAATACTACGAGCACGATAAGTACAGACACAAACGTTAGTTTTAGCTTGAACGTGCAATGTACAGCTGAAACAATTCACTAAACATGCACTGCTGTGCTATGCCAAGTCGGCGAGTTTAGCTTATTTTGTTTAACGTCCTATTAACGGCCAGTGTCATTTGAGGACGTGCCTGGTTTTTGAGGTGGAGAAAAGCCGGAGTACCCGGAGAAAACTCACCGACCTACGGTTATTACCGGGCATCTGCCCCGCGTGAAATTCGATATCGCGACCCAGAGGTGGAGGGCTAGTGATAAAGTGTCGGGACACCTTAACCACTCGGCCACCGCCGCCCCTCCAAGTCGGCGAGCTGATCGGTCAGCATACACTCAATATAAAGAAATTAATCTCATTTGATATAAACATCAGTCCAAACATATTCCTCCTTTCCAACTTTCTTGTAAAGACGGTTTCTTTATTGCTCTCGTTTTCAGTTATTCACCATGCCAGCTTAGTGAAGTTGTTCCAATCTGTAATTTTTTATGTTAAGTCTTTGCCTTGCAAGAGGTATGATTGGGCGGTTTGCGAGTTCACCAAGGAACAGACAGAAACGATAAAAAAAAAACAGTGTTCCCAGGTACTGCAATATGTGCATCAGACCGACTTTGGCCCAATGTCCTCTTATATGAAGAACCCTTTTCCAATCCCTCCTCACATTTAGTCATCTCCTACAATGGCATGCAGTGTGTTACAGGCGATCCCTTGGGTGGCTGGTTACGGCTATTTCGTGTTGTGTCTCAATCCGCCAAAGCAAGATTTATTAGATAAAATGTCGTTTTGTCGCGTTTTTTTTTACCGCGACAACACGCCAATATGACATTTCGAACACGCAAATCAACGTGCATGGAATGGTGTGTGGGCGTGGTAAAATGGTGTGTTGGCGCGGTAAAATGGTGTGTTGGCGCGGTACAATGGTGTGTTTGCGTGGTAAAATGGTGTGTTGGCGCGGTAAAATGGTGTGTTGGCGTGGTAAAACGGTGTGTTAGCGTGGTAAAACGGTGTATTGGCGTGGTAAAATGGTGTGTTGGCGTGGTAAAATGGTGTGTTGGCATGGTAAAACGGTGTGTTGGCGTAATAAAACGGTATGTTGGCGTGGTAAAACGGTGTGTTGGCGTGGTAAAACGGTGTGTTGGCGTAATAAAACGGTGTGTTGGCGTGGTAAAATGGTGTGTTGGCGTGGTAAAACGGTGTGTTGGCGTGGTAAAACGGTGTGTTGGCGTAGTAAAACGGTGTGTTGGCGTGTTAAAACGGTGTGTTGGCGTGGTAAAATGGTGTGTTGGCGTAGTAAAACGGTGTGTTGGCGTGGTAAAATGGTGTGTTGGCGTGGTAAAACGGTGTGTTGGCGTGGTAAAATGGTGTGTTGGCGTGGTAAAACGGTGTGTTGGCGTGGTAAAACGGTGTGTTGGCGTAGTAAAATGGTGTGTTGGCGTGGTAAAACGGTGTGTTGGCGTAATAAAACGGTGTGTTGGCGTGGTAAAATGGTGTGTTGGCGTGGTAAAACGGTGTGTTGGCGTGGTAAAACGGTGTGTTGGCGTAGTAAAACGGTGTGTTGGCGTGTTAAAACGGTGTGTTGGCGTGGAAAAATGGTGTGTTGGCGTGGTAAAACGGTGTGTTGGCGTGGTAAAATGGTGTGTTGGCGTGTTAAAACGGTGTGTTGGCGTGGAAAAATGGTGTGTTGGCGTGGAAAAATGGTGTGTTGGCGTGTTAAAACGGTGTGTTGGCGTGTTAAAACGGTGTGTTGGCGTGGAAAAATGGTGTGTTGGCGTGGTAAAACGGTGTGTTGGCGTGATAAAACGGTGTGTTGGCGTGGTAAAATGGTGTGTTGTCGTGGTAAAATGGTGTGTTGTGGTAAAATGGTGTGTTGGCGTGGTAAAACGGTGTGTTGGCGAGGTAAAATGGTGTGTTGGCGTGGTAAAATGGTGTGTTGGTGTAATAAAACGGTGTGTTGGTGTGGTAAAATGATGTGTTGGCGTGGTAAAACGGTGTGTTGGCGTGGTAAAACGGTGTGTTGGCGTGGTAAAATGGTGTGTTGGCGTGGTAAAATGGTGTGTTGGCGTGGTAAAATGGTGTGTTGGCGTAATAAAACGGTGTGTTAGCGTGGTAAAACGGTGTGTTGGTGTAGTAAAACGGTGTGTTGGCGTAATAAAACGGTGTGTTGGTGTGGTAAAATGATGTGTTGGCGTGGTAAAACGGTGTGTTGGCGTGGTAAAACGGTGTGTTGGCGTGGTAAAATGGTGTGTTGGCGTGGTAAAATAGTGTGTTGGCGTGGTAAAATGGTGTGTTGGCGCATTGGTAGGTTGAAGGAGTGATAAAAAAAATACCCTGGCTCTCGACCTCTCTCTATATGAGCTGAAATCCTAACACCAGGGTAAAGGGAAATTCCAGCCAGCCTGAGCCAGCACGATACCCTTTACTATTATACATAACTTATGTCTGTACATAACTAGTTTGAGGTTTGCTTTTCTGGTTTATCGCCCCGTGAACAGCCTAGATCATGTTGAGGCGGGGGTCCCTTTGTAGTAGTTAGTGGCTACCTCAATTAACACTATACGGAAGGCCCGTCACAAGCCACCCAGAGCAATTAGGGCAAAGTGTCTTGCTCAAGGATACAACCACGTTAGCTCTGACCGGTCCGGTTCTCAGATTCCCGAGAAACAAAAGCCGACAAGGGTAGGGAAGGTCGAACCACGCACCTCGGATCATCACCTGAGGTTACGTGGCCGGCGCTCTAACGCTATCGAGACCCTTTACAATTTTGAGGGGACATCATATCTGCTTACAATATCAGTTCACAAGACAGATTTTTGCATCGCATGGCCTCAATCTGGTTTCAGTGATATTTAAATGAACTCATGCCCCCTGATGATTGCCCAGACGAAACCCAGTAGAAGCAATATGATATTGTTGAGTAAGCAAAAATCGGCGACCCCGTATTTTATTGATAAATTGTGCTTGGGGACCAGGAATGTTGGTTGTTTTATCAACTCGACGATATTGTCACCAGACAGCGTCTATGTTGTGTCAACAATACAGCCCTTATCTACTAGACTGGATGGATACGTCGTTTAAAAATTCCGTCCTCTTTCACACATCGAGGTCGGCAAGATCTAAATTTCCCACCGGTTGTTCAAATGATCAACAGTCTGCACTGCTCATTCAGAGTCGAAACAAATTCGAAAAGGGCAACATTGGCTCGCGACCAATATGGATTAAAGTTGACTGAATATGAAGATATTTGACACGTTCATACTTACGAAATATCAACTTCAATTACACAAAATCAACTATTTCACAAATATATAAACACACAATAAAACTTTATGCTTGAAAAAAGCTTACAATACTAGCAGACACAATGGTAAAAATCTTCGTGAATACATCAGCCATTATTTGAAGGGGACTGGAATTATTCATTCTACTCTGCCATTACTCACGTGTACCTCACCTGACACACCCACAGACGAAAAGATCCAAATACGAAAGCGAGGCTATTAATTATACATTTGTACGACAGATTCATCATAAATCACTCCTGGCAAATCCGGATTCTTAGTCCGCATTCGGGTTATATATCACATGTCTCCGAAGAAAGTGACCTGCCTTTTCGCGACTAGTATATCTCGGGCACTTCCTACGATATATCACATTGATGTTACGTTGACTCAAAGTTTTGTTAGCTTATCGCCCTAAAGCTCCAAATGAAAAATCATACAAAATAGGCGATAAGGGTAAATATATCAGACAAATTTCAATTTCGGTAAAATTATAATTGTGTTGTCTCTCGTTAAGTATGAATAAATGAAATATCTAAAGTCAGATTTGATGATTGAGTAGAAGATAAAACCCATTCATGCAACCGGAACCGGAAATACGACCAGAATCGGAACTTATTAGCATTACAACATAATGAGTCTTGTGTTTGGTAGACAAGATTGCGTTGAACTTCATGTGGAGTTTAATTTTTCAATATAACACAAATATAACACAACTATTGTACAACATATGAATTGTCTGGTGAGAACATATCTACAGCCTTTTCAATTTTGAATTTGAATTTTGTTTAAGATAAAATGTAAAATATATCTTTCGTACATGTGATTGTAAAGAAAACTGGACTTTGAACAACATTAATTGGATCTTTAAAAGTAAAATAAATATCACAGAGGGTTGAATCTCGATCGATAAACGACAGTCGGTCGTTTCCTTTAATTTTACGATTTCTCATTGAGTAGAATATTCTACAGATTCAATGAAATTTTAATGACTCTGGTGAAATTGAAAGATTTATATGCATCCTGGCGGAAGTTTTGTTTTTTTAACCAATAAAACATTTAACTTTGAAACAGAATGTGTATAAATCACACGACAGCTTGTTTCTATGTTTTATTTAAGAGCTTCGGTTTGTAACTGATTAATAAGATATGAAGCAGGCATATAAAACGGCCATTTTGCTGAATGTCGCTATAAAAACTGTTGGATATTTCATTTCGTTTTGTATGAAGTATTGTATCAGTATTCAAGTCAAAGATAACAAACATCACTGCAAAACAAATATCAACGAGCGTTTTAAAATTCATTCATAGAGAAACCAATGAAATCAAACATTTCCTGCATCATTTCGTAAATTGAAGGCTCATCTATCATACTTACAATCAGAATTATGAAAATCCAAGTAAATGTTCATGCCGAACATTAAAGAAGAATATCTCATGATAAGATGGTATAGATGAATGCAAAATGTTCATGTTGTCTTCCTCAAGATACATTTCTCGTTGTTACATGTTCATTAATATTCCTGGTGAGCTTCGTTTCCACTGCCCTGCTTTTTATTTTGAGGAACATGACATTTCCTTGAATGAATTGATCTAGCTGTACATAGCTACTAATGTCGATGAAATATACTACCCTTACCCTTCCGGAACGTCTGACCCATTCTTCCGTATAAATGTATGTTTCATTGATATGTTGCCCTCGTTATTGTAAGGATTCATGTATTCATGTTGGCATCCCACTGTTGTTGACGGCAATCTCTAAATAAAATCAACTTTTGTATAAAAGGCAAGAAAGACTTCTCAGAGATAGCAAGTCAACAAATAATAAAATGAAAAAAAAAATCCTTACTAGTGCTGAACACCATAGTCCCGCCGGTGCATACAGGGCGTAAGAATTGTACCTGCTGACCTACCGCCCCATTGCCTGATCGTAAGAGGCGACTTAATTTTGGTTCTTATATTTTCAATACTTTCTAAACAACTTTCTTCCAACTATGTCTCCCTTGTCATTGCCTCACGTTTAGCCTATAGCTGAAGCATTCACCCCTGTGAGGAAAGCTTTGGGTTCTGACTGAGACCTACTTGAAGTCTATGAAAATAGTAATTGCCTCCCTTGTAAACGCTCAGCATTCTGGGAGTGGGCTGACTGGTACGCCAGTTGTCAGTATGGGATGTCCTGCTGGGTGTCTTCTGCAGTATGCTTCAGTGAAGTAGCACTGTAAAATCGGCATCAGTATCGAGCTATCACAAGGTGACAAGTACAACCAAACACCAGCCTCCTAAAACACACACATTCTCACTAACCACATACAAATATCTCGCTCACATGGGCGACTGTCCTTGAATGACCTTAGCTGTTGATAGGACGTTAAACAATACAAAACAAATCCTTCAAAGCCTGTTGAAACGAGGAGAAGCCGAACACAGTTTTTTTTTTTTTATTATTTTTTATTTTTTTTTAAACATAATGCTGAATTCAAATCTAATACCAAGCAATTGCTGTTTAAGAATTGAACCAACCTGATACTTTTCGATTATCGACAGTGTGCAATCACAAGAGCAAATATTACTGCTACACAGAGATGGGAAGGTTTCAGAATATAGACATTGCGTTCAGTTTGTACTTGGTCAACGAAGGTCTCGTTCTAGAGTTGGGCGACGGATGTCCAGAAAACAATACTGTCTGTTATTGTATATAACACCGTGTATGGAATCAATGGCCCCTGGAGCGGAACTCCGTTAAAGGGGCACTCCTTCGTTCTGACATCAGAAACATGCACAATTTCTATTGATGAAATCTATGTCCGAACGATGATTATATGAGGGTTTGTGCCAACAAGTGATGAAATTAACGCCGAAATGTACAGGAAAAAGGCGTATCGTATACAAATACCGTATTTCTTTGCGGTAATTAGTGATATTCGGGTCGAAAGAATTTTCAGGACTTTTTAATTGGAAGAATCTTGGTTTATCTTGAGAGTAAAACTTTCCTATTAATGAAAAAAAAACTTATTATTTGGAAAAAATACATATTTTCCAGTAAGTTTAATTTAGACGACCTAAACTTATTCCAACCGAAGGAATGTCCCTATAAAACACTTTTTTAAATTATGATGTCATGTCATAGTGATGATATATTTCGGTAGATCCGAAGTGTTTGGGTCAATTATAAGAGAAATTGGTCTGCGTTTAATCACTGGCCATCCTGTGCTGATGTGATGGTGCCCTTGTGAAAGACATTTATCCCCAATTGCCACTGGACAGCTGCAACGGAACATTTGTCTGCTGTTCTCTTAGGTAGCCACCATCTACTACATGAACGCATGCGTTAAAATATCACTGGTAGTTCAGGAGGCGATAAACGCATCAAACAAACAAACAAGTAATCAATTTCAATTTGTCTTTGCTTCCAAGTATTTCTTCGATGAAGACGCAGTAGATATTTGAGGAAAAATTGCAAGCAAGTTAATCTAAAAAACGATGTTGCATGCAACATGCAATTCTCTTGTAATGTCAAATCAAGAAAGGTCGATATTACGAGCAAATGTATATAGATCTTCGAGGTTTTTCTCGTCGTAGTAGCTATAAAGTATGAGTTTAAGTACACTTAAACAAAAATGATATTTATAATGCCCGCATAACACATATCAAGGGGTCAAAACCCAGTCCTGGGAAGACGGGAATACTGCGAGTTCACTTCGATTGTTTTTGCTGCAATCTCACAAGACACAAACTATTGAGACAAGTAAATAGCATGCGATGTAGGTTCATATAATCAGTCTTGTATGCGAGGGTTAGAGTTAAACCATCCCTTAACGAGAAGAGATATGTAAGTTGTTGGAGTTCAAAAAGGAGTTGCGTACTGAGAAATGAAAAAAGGCAAATAGAGAAATAAGAGTTGCGAGTCTTGAGAAATAAGATATACAAGTTGAGAACTGAAAGTTGTGAGTTGTGAATAGAGAGGTGTCAGTTGAGAACTGAGAAACGTGACTTTAATAATGAGAAATGTGAGTTTAAGAATGAGAGTTGCGAAATTAGGAATGAGAGTTACATGTACGAGTTTAGGAATGAAAGTTGCTTGATGAGGAACGGGAGCTTCAAGTTTAGGAATGAGAGCTGCGAGTTTAGGAATGCCAGTTAAGAGTTTTGAAATGAGAGTCGCGAGTTTAGGAATTAGAGTTGTGAGCTTAGGAATGAGAGGTGCGAGTTTCGGAATTAGAGTTCAGGAATGAGAATTTAGGAAACAGTGTTGCGAGTTTAGGAATGAGAGATGCGATTTTAGGAATAAGAGTTGCGGATTCAGGAATGAGAGTCGCGATATTAGGATGAGAGCTATGAGTTTTGGAATGATTTTTGTGTTCTGCTCCATTTTAACTCATTAATTCTTTTATGTCTGTGTCATTGTCGCCCTGTTCTAACGCTTCACTAAGTACCTTATATATAACAAGTAGCAGCATTGTTCTAGTCTTCGAACAAGACAGGAAATAGAAAACCTAATACTGATCAATCTTCATTTCATACTTAAACAATTTGGTATTTCCAAATACCACTGCACGCTCATTCACGTCTGTGTGGTGTAATCAATCAGAGGAGTCTCGAATGACGCCAAATTGGCGAGACTTTTGGGAGACCTCTTAGTTTATTCATCTCGATCCATAATAATTACGAAAAGTTTGCTTTTTTAAGATTCTTTTTGTAACTTGTCACTGATTCACTAGTTATCTTCAAAATTTCACTTACACCACGTATTAAATAATAGTATTCACTACACCACGAGTTAAACAACAGTATTTGAAATCTGCTAGCATCTTGGCCCGATGAAACCGCGAGGCTTGAATGTTCATTCAAAATGCGATTTATAAAAAAAAATCACATTATAATAGTAATGCTGTAGTTTAAACTGTCGAATACACCGGGAATGTTGAAAAACAAGCGCGAAATCAAAATATCTTTTTTTTTAGGTTTTTGATTAACAAAGATAAGGTTGAATTTCCCTTTTGAATTGTTACAGCAGAGAAAAAAACCCGTTTATTTTTTTTCATGTTTAATATTTGCCTTGAGTTTAATCGCGCCTTCATTTTGTGCGTCGGAAATACAATATTATTCAGCTATAAATAACGTTGATGTTTTTGATATGAATATGTATTTCTGTTACAGTGCCGAAAACGATTACAGAAATTAATACATCCTTATTAAATTTTATTACACGATATTTACAGTATCGAGTGTTTCGTAGCCCTTTCTGTGCCCATTGTTATTTTAACAGACATTCATTTCCATAGTCAATTTTAAGTATACAGTTGTTATGCGATATCGAGCGCCCGTCTTCTGACACGAAATTAAAATTGACACTTTTCAATATTTGTATTTAGAATTATTCCTCCCACCATGGTAAAAAAGTATGATTTACTGTGTAATTTGCCAATGACCTGAAATAATATCGCAGGCACCAGCATTGACTGAGTAGTTCCCGAGTTTCCTTGAATCAAATTACCAGTACAAGGCCAACGGAAGCTAAAATCTAGTTAGAAGCGAGCAGAATGTCTTCTTGTTACGCTGCGCTATACTGTTAAAAGTTCAATTTGTTAACACATCGAATGATTGTAAAATCAGTAAAGGTCGAAGGAATATAAATGCACGTTTTCGTTTGATGCTTTTAGCTCTAAAAATGCGAATTTCACAAAAAAAAAAAAAAAAAAAGAGAGAGAGAGAGAGAAAAGAAACGTTATTTCGATTCTTTTCGGTTCGGGCATTTCCATGTACTGGTTTCGATAATTGATTTAAAACGAGAGACTTTAAATCTGAAAAAGGAGAAAATGAATGCGTAATCTGCGGAAATTGATCAGGATATAAAAAAAAAAAAAAAAAAAAAAAATGGTGCCGTCGACAGAAACCTAATTTCCATTGCGTAGCGTATAATCTTAGTTGCGTGGTTGATGGGATATTTCTAAGCTTCACCGGAAGACAGAAAACGCCATTAACACCGTGTGCTTCCGGTATTTGAGTGATTTTGCCGAGGCTTCCTTTTATTTAAGTTTTTATTCTTCCCTTTTCAAACGTTATATTGAAACGTAATCCATGTCGCACAGAAGCTTCTCTTGCTTTGGCATTTGGATGATCCAATTAAGTGGAAAATACAAATCCGAAAGAGACCATATCGTATAGCAAGAGACCAAATCGTATATATATATATACATATATGTCAATTAGTAATAACGACAGTACAGACAAGTAAATTGTAGAATTTTCGAGGCAATCTGCCCCTTTATCAAGACACAGGTAAATTACATACAATCACATATAGACATAGAACATGGAACAGTTACACAAATATAGTAGGTATAAACAACAATAATTTTTTTTATATCCGAGAAAATACATGATGCAATTATTTAAGCCATAACATTAATGAACTGCCTTTTTATAAGGAGACGTTTTAATTTCTTATCGTCGATCAGTATTGATCACTCATTTGTTTTTTAATTAGTGATAGTACATATAAAATAGACGACAACAACAAGAACAAGAACAAGAACAAAAACAACAACAACAATAACAACAACAACAACAACAACAACAACAACAACAATAACACATGACTGGTCTATAATGAAAAATACCATTGTCTAAAACGATAATTATGTCATAAATATTATGCACAAAGGTCTACAAGAAGTCACGACATACTTACAATCATACGTTTTCCTCGCCGTCACCATGAGTCGTACAACGGAGGTGGAAGTACGAAAGTTGCTGAATGAGATGATGAAGTTCTCATTTTCCACAGCACAATACTTTCCAGGCCCAAATCCGCATGAATAGCTCTACAAATAAAATTATTCAACAGTTTTATAAGAAGTTAAGCATTGATGTCATTTTTTTTAGTTTCATCGGGGTATGAAACAAATTTTGTTTGCAAATTGTATGAATCCGCGTAGCGGATTCTTACAGAAGTTTGTAAAAAAAATTTGTTTCATACCCCGATGAAACTAAAAAATAATTGACATCAACGCTTATAATTAATTTTTGAAAATGATTTTCTAATTTAAAACATGTTTTATGTACAATTTTACTGGTTTTGAATGGGATTCTTTTTCTCAAATCAATACGCAACGTCAATTGTCGTATTGTGACGTCACATTTTTCGCGCCATTCTCGGAATTTCTTTCATAGAAGAATGAAAAGAATTTTTCGACCTATCACATTTGAGTATTTACCATGAAAACAAAGAAAAATTAATTATAAGATGATGTTATGTTATTTTCATAATTCTCATGCCCGTATAAGCATTTGTGAATAGCACGCGTCATATTTAAAATGCACATTGTATGTTCGGCGCGACAGCTCTATTAAAAACCAACTCGCAGTTGTGTAAAACAGTGTGTATATACGTATAGAAAGTAATAAGCTGCTTTCTTCGCTCACTTGCCCAAAAATACAGTTGACATTCATATTGCCTTTATATAATTGACAGCAATTCAGCACTTAAAAAATTGTTAAAATCACACATGGGGATATTTATTCAAGAATTTACACTTTTAACGACAGAGTTCTTCTAGGAAGCAGTGAGGGAAAATGTCACCACCTTGTCGAACACCTTTGAATATTTTGAATTCACCATTTGAATACCAATCAATAATCATTCACTGGGGTAAACACTGTACAGTTGATTAATTTTGCGATGCTAATATTCCTGCATAACTGAACAAGTTCGCGTTAAACATGTACAGTACACAGGTATATTTGCGTCTACATTGATTTTCGTGGACGAAACATTTTAAGCACATATTATAAGATCAAACTCCTTGATTTAAACAAAGAATATAATTTTGCAACGAGCATCTCGCTTTCCCGAGCTCTCAGCAGGAATTTTCCAGCTTGCATCTCGAACTTTCCAACTCGAAATTCTTCGACATTCGAAGAAAGGAAACTTTTTTTTTATTGATCGCATTCATTGAAATATAATCCTCTGTAAATGATATCGATTTGAGAAAGTAACCTTTTCG
The DNA here is from genome assembly GCF_902652985.1 of Pecten maximus. Lineage (NCBI taxonomy): Eukaryota > Metazoa > Mollusca > Bivalvia > Pectinida > Pectinidae > Pecten > Pecten maximus. The sequence goes on from NC_047021.1 coordinate 41,477,419, forward strand.
TACTCCGTTTTTCTTTTTAAAATTGCCGTATTTGCAATATCTCTTAATTTGTATTATAAATGCTAGATGTATTTATAGCGCCTTACGAGATTTTCCTGAAGCCGCGGACGTTCACACTTAGAATTTTCTCATTATCTATTTAATGACTTATCTTGACAAATAACCGTTAGGAAAACGATAAAATATGGCGGAAAATTGAAGAGAAATTGTGAAAATGAACGCAACAATGGTTTCATGTCTGTTTGAAATTAACCTGGCATATTCACGTATGCGCGTGATCTGTCCCATACCTATCACATTATATGCTATTCTAGAAGACAAACTTAAACATTTCAAGCCAATCTCGTGCTCAATCGGGATTCATTTGTTGCTGGTACGCAAAGTCAGAAACAACGTTATCAGTAGTCTTGGGGGAAAATCACAAATTTTATGCAAAATTATAGACTTTTGATAAGGCGTATACAATAATGTACATGTTTTTGTTAACCCGAGAGAAATATTTTATTGTTGGCCCGGATGGAAGCTTGCGACAGGTTTTACTGTGGGAAAAAAAAACTATTACTCGTGTGAAAAACCCACGTCGTCGGGAAAACAAAGCTCTTAGGAGTTCAGAATGCCAAATTAAATAAAAACAAACGTGTTTGGGGTTCAGAATATCAAACAAAATGAAAACAAACATGTTTGGTTAAGAATATCAAACTTAATGAAAACAGAAATTGTCATGGGTTCAACATATTAAGCTTAATAAAAACCAACATGTTAAGGATTCAGATATCCAATTAAATGAACGTTTCTTTTATTTTGTAAATATATTGTAATGGAGACGACTCTTTGTTTATGAGGTCACTCTGTTGAGACATATCGAAAAATGAATTGACGAAAATTAAATTGTTCTTTAAAAAAAACTCTCACAACTGGAAAGACGTCTTTGGGTGAAGAGACATAATCACATCTGAAGACCGCTATTTCTGATCAATAGCTCAATCTTAGTCAAAGTTTTCGAATATTTTTTTTTTTTTTTTTTTTTGTCGTCTGTTATTACGTTTTTGTATGACGAATCGATGGCGACAAAGAAATAAACTAGTTATTACATTATTCGAGGTCATGTCATTCAAAATAGTTTTTAATTTTCTGTAGAAGCATTAAACATATTAACGGCTCAAATGATGCGGGTTTCTCTTTCTCTTCCAGCCTTCACCGGCAAGGGATATAACAAAATCAGGCACACAATTTTCGTACAATGTGTTGTGTTTTTGAATTTGTTGTATTGAATTTGAGTTTATTTCGATGGAAAATAAATTTATCAAAATTTAATTCAATTGACATTTACAAAATTTAAGAAAAGATTCTATTTACTAATATCATGTTTTCTGTAGCGATAACATGTCAATTTCCTTGGTTCGATAAGAATATATGTTAGACAATAAACCAACCGATTCAACACGAGAATAGTTTTGATCGAATCATTTCTTCAAATGTTTTCGCAAAACTTTCAATACACAAATCCTACACACGCTGAAAACTGATTTGTTGTTTGATAGCTTATGGGCTTCAAGGTTATTTAGTAAGCATACACATAAAACAAATTCGTGAGTGACACATTCCATCGAATTGAAATGGAAAATAGCACGTGACAGATGTGAAATCAAATTTAATTTACCTAAATCAAACAAAATATAGTCTGTTTATACATCTGAAGAATCTTCTAGGTGGAACTGTTGAAATATTCATGAGTTAGCGGCTGTGTTTTGAGCCCGGCCTGCTATATGGGGATGATATTAAATTGTTTCTGTGTGAGTCGATGTTAAATATTCCGTGGTTTAAGTTTACTTAACTGGTTTGGAACAATTGATCAACGTGTAATTAGATTTATACTCTCGTAAAACGTCCGTCGGTGAAACTTGTTCTCGCATTCCAGGTGCAACTAGTCGATAAAATGTGTTTCCCAGACATCGGCAGTACTGGAACGCGCCAAGATAATTCAGATTAGTAAAAGTGGGTAGCTTCAGTCTCGGGAGTGTTACTACGTCTACCAAACAACATCACACAGGTTACTTTCAGAGACATTTGTACAGTTGTAACATCTGACACCAGGCCGTCCCTCACATTAGTATTTGACCTTCAGCTGTGACCTTGAACTTGACGTTATGTTCGTGTTCATAATTTCAAAACCTCAGATCCAGTTTAGTAAAAAGATACTATTGGTGTACGTAATAATATCACGCTTTGTCTGCTAGGAGAAGTCAGCTCAAAAGGTTCAATGCACGTAGTTGTACTGTGATGAATATTTATAATATGTACACAATTCGCATCCATGTATATATATATACATTGCGATCTAGGTATTCAGATATTCTAATAGATGACTTCCACTATGATTATGTCAGGGTATCGGGCCGACCATCACTGCGCCACTGAAACGTTCTTTTTTAAGAACGCGGATGTAGCGCAGCGGTATAAGCTGCGAGTATTTCTGGCTAGGCGATTTGGTGCTGTAGATCGTGAGTTCCGAGGCCCGGTCAGGGCACGAGTCATGAAGTTGTCTCCCTTGGTAATTTGTGTTACTACGTAATATCTATGTAATCCGATGGTTTCTGATGTTTCAGACGCCTTTTGAAAATCTTACATGTGTCAACTATCATTAGAACTATTGACATAGTGAAAAGGGGACCTGACGAGATCTCGCGTGACACAGGACAATCCTCGTTCTGAAAACAGCTTCCGGTGAGACTCATAATCACGTGATTCACATGAAATGCATATGGCTGTGCAATGTTTGGAAATCTCGGAGCACAGGGGCATGTCTAGTCTTATAGTAAAAATGGCCAGAAATACCCTTATATATATATATATATATTGACTATAGGTATTTCTGGTCATTTAGACTAGACATGCCCCTGTGCTCGGATGTGTGTCGACCCATATCAAATTTTTAAAAGGCCGATAAAATATTAGAAATCTAATCAATGTAGTATGATGGGATAACATATCGTCTTCTTTCTCTGTATGTTGTTCATGATTTTATATATATTTATCGGACAACATAAAGTTAAATAAAACTTGACATTTAAACGTGCTGTTGTATACAAATAACATTTCAGATATATAGTGGAAATGGCCGAGATGGCCAGACAATGATTTGAACTTTGACCCTTGTAGTAATCTTGTTATGATACATTGTACATATAAATTATAAAACATCAATCGACAGTATAGAAGTAACTTAGAAATTATGACATACACTGTGAGTTTAAACTACGGTGGCTGAATAAGGACATACAAAGATGTTTTCCATGTGAGGATCCTAGGTTACTATGTTAGGACTAAAGGTAGCCATGTTAGGACCCTAGGTTACTATGTTAGGGCTAAAGGTAGCCATGCTAGGACCCTAGGTTACTATGTTAGGGCTAAAGGTAGCCATGCTAGGACCCTAGGTTACTATGTTAGGTCTAAAGGTAGCCATGCTAGGACCCAAGGTTACTAAGTTAGGTCTAAAGGTAGCCATGCTAGGACCCTAGGTTACTATGTTAGGTCTAAAGGTAGCCATGCTAGGACCCTAGGTTACTATGTTAGGGCTAAAGGTAGCCATGTTAGGATCCTAGGTTACTATGTTAGGGCTAAAGGTAGCCATGCTAGGACCCTAGGTTACTATGTTAGGGCTAAAGGTAGCCATGCTAGGACCCTAGGTTACTATGTTAGGGCTAAAGGTAGCCATGCTAGGACCCTAGGTTACTATGTTAGGGCTAAAGGTAGCCATGCTAGGACCCTAGGTTACTATGTTAGGGCCCTAGGTAGCCATGTTAGGACCCTAGGGTACTAAGTTATGTATGTAAATGTATCTTAGGTAAAAAAGGGAGACAATCAAATATGATGTAAACAAGGGAGACAATCAAATATACATCTTGTAAACAAGGGAGACAATCAAAGGAATAGTCGAAGCAAGGGAGACAATCATTTATACCCCTTGTAAACAAGGGAGACAATCAAATATACCTAATATAAACAATGGAGACAACAAATATACCTAATGTAAACAAGGGAGACAATCAAATATACCTAATATAAACAAGGGAGACAATCAAATATAATGTAAACAAGATAGACAATCAAATATACCTAATGTAAACAAGGGAGACAATCAAATATACCTAATATAAACAAGGAAAACAATCAAATATACCTTATGTAAACAAGGGAAACAATCAAATATACCTTAGGTAAACAAGGGAGACAATCAAATATACCTAATGTAAACAAGGGAGACAATCAAATATACCTTATGTAAACAAGAGAGACAACCAGATAAACCTAATACAAACAAGGGAGACAATCAGGTATACCTAATCTAATCAAGAGAGATAATTACATATGCCTAATGTAAACAAAGGAGACAATCAGATATACCTAATATAAACAAAAGGAGACAATCAAATATACCTAATATAAACAAGGGAGACAATCAAATATACCTAATATAAACAAAGGAGAGAATCAAATTAACCTTAGGTTAAGAAAGGGAGACAATCATGTATACCTGATATAAACAAGGGAGACAATCAAATATACCTAATATAAACAAGGGAAACAATCAAATATACCTGATATAAACAAGGGATATAATCAGATATACCTAATATAAACAAGGGAGACAATCAAATAAAACCTGATGTAAACAAGGAAGACAATCAGATATACCTAATGTAAACAAGGGAGATATTCAGATATGCCTAATGTAAAAAAGGAGATAAATGAAAAGTTGAAACAATGGGAAACAATAAAATATACCTACCTTAACCAACTGGTTTTGATGGTCGTAGTATTTCATGTGGAACGTGCAGTCACTCACGTGATACTCTGAAGCTTCCACGCACACCTGGTACTGATCGTAAACATCGTTTTCGTTACGACCTTCGAACCCGATCTGGCAACTAAGGGGGAGATTACTCCCCTCCCAAACAATCTCATAGTACTGTGCTTCATTAACTTTGTAAGTATGGAACGAACACCAGCCAACACCAAGATAGATCTCCGTTACTGAAAATCAAATAACAAAGTCTGAGATATACAATTATAAAATAAACATGTATATATAAATATTGACGAAGATTTAAACACCAGCATTATTTTCTTTTATTATTTTTTTCAAGAAACCTAAGACATTTTTTTTACATAAGCTTAGTCATATTAACCTAATTTGCCGTGATAAAGGTCAAATTAATTCGTTTCATTTTTTCTTCTTTTTCTTTGTCTAGTGAAATCCATTAAGAAATAAAAATTTAAAAAAAAATAAAAATAATTATCGGTAAAATAAAATATTTCTTAAAATTCGTCTCCTATTGGCGACGAAGCTATTTTGACTCAATGAATCGGTGAATGTACCCCACAAGGATGTTGAGCGAGTACGGACAGACGGACAGACGGACAGACCACGGGTGTAGTGGTAATTTGAATTGACCATCATCTGATTATAGTGGGCTAAAAATTGTACTGTTGTAATAAAGTCATTTGCGCATTCTTTTAAACCGAATCCGATAGTTTTACTCATAGTCTAGTAGTGAGCGTTATACAACGTGTTTTAGGCACCACTGGATCAATTTCTTTCCGTATTCTAATGATTAAAACCCGGAATTTAAAATATCCATTTGATTTAGGTTTCATTGAAACTCAATAAAATCAGCTGTCGTCGTTGTGCGACAAAGATATGTGACTGAATTGGTTTTGCACTGATCGTACGTATGACATTTTATCCCAAAAATGTCTCGTTCTCACAAATCTTATACCCGAGGGACACTAACGGGCGCAGAAATGAACAATATAAACGTTATGTATAGAAACAAGTGTAAAATCTGTCTGGCGATATAGCTAGGCTGTTACACAATAGAAATATTTCATGAATAGTGAAAAAAAAAATGATATCGAGGTTAATACTGTTGAAGTGAATATTTTAGCGGTGATCTTATATTAGCGATTTTGACACTTGCACGATTTACAGATTTTTATCTTTTATGTGTGGGTGCCAATTAATTAATGTGATAAAGGTAAAAACAACCCGCGAAAATAGATATGTACGGGGTTAAACGTCCTCGTAACAGCCAAAATGATGTCAGACCGGATGTCACAGAGAAACCAAAAGAAAAGAGAAAGACAGAGCGGGCAGGGATGAAACAGGAAAGACAGGATTAGATAATGATAAAGATCACAAGTGTGCTAATCAATTTTAGTTTCGTCAATGTCACAAAATCTTCGAATTTACATGGAGGCACTTTTCGTATGACCAGCGTGTAGTGGGATACAGCCTTAAGCTAAGCATCTCAACCTTAGCAGGAGATATCACCATAGCTTCCTTTCTTCGTACAAAATATAGCGAGTTACAGAAACTCTTCTTCCCCGCTTCTGCAAAATGTATACAGAGTTATAGAGTTTGAAAACAATTGCGTTCTTCTCGGATGTACCGTGACTGTCAGTCCAATGGAATAGCAGTGAACAATCTTGATTAATTAATCTAAAAAAAAAACAAACCTATAGATGCAAAAATTAAAAATTCTCCGCATGAGCGTATTGATTAAGCTTATATAGAAGAGAGATGATGTGATGTTGGGTTGTTGCGTAGAAACCGCTCAATTCCCATGCTGTATTCAGATAATGTGTTATATGGCGGTTACATCACATTATACTAAATTACTACATATAATTGTTAAAATGTTTCGTGGTTGATCCAATCAGACGTAGTTCGCGGGTATTAGATTTCACGCAATCGCGCCTTGTCATATAAGTGTTAAGGTGTCCCGACACTTTATCACTAGCCCTCCACCTCTGGGTTGCGAGTTCGAAACCTACGTGGGGCAGTTGCCAGGTACTGACCGTAGGCCGGTGGTTTTTCTCCGGGTACTTTCCCTCACCTCCAAAACCTGGCACGTCCTTAAATGACCGTGGCTGTTAATAGGACGTTAAACATAAACAAACAAACAGCCTTGTAAAAGTTATACAGTAAAAACTTTTCTAAATTAATTTTTGTTTGTATATGTAGAAAATCAGTGGGAATTAATTTGCGTAGCGTATTTAATGGCCGCGAATATTATCAACTATGCAGTATACTCGGTACACATATGTACAATACTCTACATTAGAAAATCACCCCTGTGGGGGAATAGATTTTATCTTAAAAGAGTCACGTAAATGTTTATCTTACAAATCAACAGAAAAAAAACTTAAATGATTGATAGGTTTTGGAGAACATGTTTAAACACAAAACACCCGGATGTTCCACTTTAAAGATCAGAACGAATCGATAAATCCGGGCACCGCTTTGTCAGTGAGAAGGGGAAGCACTAATTTTGACTCAATAATTGATCACCCAACTGACTCAGAGACAGTCAAACCAGACTTGAAAGCACTCACTGACACGATAATTGATCCGTCGATAATAGCCATGGATAGAGTATCTGAAATATATTGAAATGTATCTCTTTTTAAAGGGAGTTTACCCCGTCTATATTTAAACATCTTCCATCCTCGTCAAAACTTCTTCATAATTGGTGACCTAAATAGTAGAGTATGTGTTTCCCTTGACCGAGTTTCCTCATCGTCGGATACCCACGGTTGATTGCAGTACGCCTCGCTACACTTATCACCCATGGATCAACTCAGTGAAAATTTCACGTTTCAATAGATGCTATTTGATTGGCTCCGTCACATTTTCCTATCGGAATTTTAGCCAATCAAATTGAAGGTAACAAACGCTTTATAGAAATTGTATATCAACAAAAGTGGCGGCGAGTGATCTCGGAAATGTGTTTCAGAAATTTGATATCGTTGGGTTGAAACCATTCAATTTGATTTAAAGATATCTCCATTCCATTTAAATATATATATATATCAATTTGATTTAAATATAGATCCATTTCATAAAGATCATCTCAATTTCATTCACAGAGTTATCTTTCCGCTTCATTTTAGAGGTATATGCCCATTTGATAAGTGTCTCTCTTATGCATACGAAAATAAATTAATGTTAGCGACATATGAGCTAAATTGAAATGACAGGTTGACTGAACAGAAAGAAGAACAGACAAACGTATATGAGAAGACAGAAGGACACAGTCTTATGCATCACAACAAACTGCGGGCGTTTATGTCACAGGTATATATTTCCAACATCACGTTACATATCTTGTTTACGTCCTGATTAACAGCTAGGGTCATTGAACGATGTACCAGGTTTTGGAGGTGAAGGAAAACAGGAGTACCCGGAGAAAAACCACCGGCCTACGGTCAGTACCACGTGGGTTTCGACTCGCGACCCAGAGGTGGAGGGCTAGTGATCATGATGAAGTGTCGAGATACCTTAACCACTCGGCCACCGCGGTCGTGACTCTGCGTCAGGCCCCTGCGAAATGGATGGCTCAAGATCTGGTTACAAAGATAGTTGTATAAAGTATCAGAAACAAAAACCATATATATAGACATTAAAATCAATGTCACTACTACAGAAAAAGACACATTTCATCAGAAATATCTAAGTTTCATTATACAGCGCGGCGGTTGCTGAAACTGAATCTTCCTGCTTTCTGTACAAATATTCAGATCTAGTTTAAACAATGATTAATATATTCAGACAGCTGGGAATTCAAGAAATGTCTAGTTGGTATCAAATGATTGAATTACGACACAGACAGTTTATCAATATAACCGTTAGAGCACATACCCTGTCAATTCTGCCATCATTTCTCTTCCAATTGTTTTTAACAGTTTCGATTTTCTGCCTCTGTGATTTAGATATAAGCTTTCGTAGAATATGATATTGAAAAAGACAATATATTGACATTTAGATTGACACATTTCCCCCAAATATGGGATATAAAAATGTCGGTGTACCAAGACACAATATCATAACTTATCTGTTACGTTTTTCCACTTACAATTAACTCCTTTAACATGTTATATTTGCGAAAACGAAACCTTGAGGGACTTTAATGAATATGTTTAAAGAGACTGGTATGTTATGATGAAGATCAACTTTGCTAGCCAAGGGAGTTCAATATTAAAATTGAGAGTATAGTATTGAGCACCATGCATATGCTAGCAAAGTTTGACAAAGCTTTAATTCTCCAATTGTTTTTTTTTTCTTTATTTAGAAATTATATTGAAACACTGAAATCCGTCGGCTCTGGACTTGCCATACGATATATATATATATATATAAACACACACCAAAAAAAAAAAAAAAAAAAAAAACATTCGGGTTGTACGATGACCGTCATGAATGTTTGCTTCCTCGTTCTCATTGAACCTTCAACTACCTCAAAGTTACGTCTAAAACGAAGCCAAGCCGAGTGTAAATTCATACATTAATAAAGATTACTTTGAATAGAAATGCTTGTTCGATCTATAAACTGAAGCTACAGCACTTGTGATGAATATTTTATAAGGCGGTCGTGTCGTTTCACACGGAAAGGAATAGCGTGCATCTTGGAAATTCAATACTGCAAGATTTGTCAGAGGCACTTGCAATTTTGTTTTATTAATTTCACGCTCAACTTCCGTTCATCTCCATTGAGAACTGTGATCAATTCAATTACGGATAGGTGCCTTTAACATTACCCAAATATCTGGGGAGTAAAATGGGTCAAATGGATGGCGCGCAGATAAATTTCAACATTTCAGTCATACATTTAAAATAACACCTCCACTGTTCTGTTTAAAAGGTCGCCATCTTTTTCCCATAATGCAATGACTAGCTTCGATTCCCGGATGTTGAACCATCACAATGGACTGGGGTGAGATACCTCTACCTGGATCCCATTGTTTCCCGGCTATCGGTCCCACAGGGACTTGACAATTTGTTAGTCTACATTCATTTGGACATTTCCTATTGTGTATAGCACGTTTCGAGACATTTATTTAATTATTTATGTATTTTTTTTTTGCGGGTGGCGGGGGGTTAAAATGACACCACCATCCCTGTTTATTCCCCCCGGGAAGGGTCCAAATACATGAAACCTTTGACATATTATCAAGTCCCTGAGATCTGTCCAGGCTTCCTCTCGTTAGCTAATATAAAGGTCGTAACTGGAACCATTACTTCGCAAATGCTTAATTTATTTATTTGTTTATTTTATCTTTGTCGATACTTGAAAAAAACACACACACACTCACCTGTTCCTTTTTTTTGTACAATATCGCTCTCTCTGGGATTCGAATACTCTAGTTGATTTGTTTTAATACTTATTGAATTAAGTATTTATCTTTCTTGTTACGGTTGAGGTGGCATTCATGCATGGCTTAGGATACCCCGAAGCTACATGTAACGCTTATTTATTTGGTAACTCATCCGGAACTCCTCTGGTGTTCTTGAAAAAAAGAGGAGTTCCGGATGGTTGGTATCCAAAGGAAACCCACGTGGTCCGGTATATAAAGTTCAACACCTAACCCTTTCACGGGTGATCGGGACTCGAACCCTGGTCGCCTATAACTAGGCCAGTGTGTACCAAGAGACCAAACCAAGAAATGGGAGGAGTCATGTAGGCGTTAAACCAGTAACTATTTAACTAACACTGACACGAGATCACAATGTTTGTACGATAGAAGCCCTCTATGAGAGGTTTATGTATGTAATCGGAAACTATGCCAATTAGAAATTCTTAATTAAACATGTAGTGAATTCCCCCCGAGAGAGAGAGAGAGAGAGAGAGAGAGAGAGAGAGAGAGAGAGAGAGAGAGAGAGAGAGAGAGAGAGAGAGAGAGAGAGAGAGAGGTATATTCACACTTGATCATATTTTTCTGAGCAATAAGCTTATTGAAGTTTAATCTACGGAAACGAAGTCGTCTGGTTGCGTTATAGTGGATATCAGCAAAATGGCAAATAAGCAAATAAGCAACAGTATTTATATATCGGACAGATTCGCAAATTTACGTTTTTTATGACTTGTTTTTTAACCGAAAACCAAAACTTCTATAAAATAATTAGCTAAGATGATAATATCAAATATAGTAACAAGTATTTCTATATGATTAACACAGGGGCTGCGATGGTAATATCTCAGGTGAAAATCTGAGGTGCATGGTTGGACGCTTCGTGCTCGTGTCATTTTGTGTGTCTCAGGAAGCTGAGAAACGGGTCTGTGAGGTCGTGGTTGTGTCCTTGGACAAGAAATTTTATCCTTATTACTCTGGATGGAATGCAACGGGCCTCCTGTATGTTGTTCAGTGAGGTAGCCACCAACTACTTCAATGATATCAAACCTAAAAATAACACTGACCGTTCACGGGGCGATAAACACAGCAAACAAACAATGATCAACAAAAGAATGATTATATTAAAGAAGCATGAATCATGAGAAATGCACAACATTAGCATATGGTTTTAAAATATCTCTCTTAGATCAACCAAGGGTGAGAAAATTGATAACCAGTATGATAAATTTGACAGATAACATTATTGCCCTTATCAGAAAATTACCCAGATTTTACGTTTTTTTGCGGATGTGCCAAAGTTTGCTATCGCGATGTAGAGTGTGATATTTCGATATTTTCCCCAAATGCTGTCACGGTAGTGTCGGTTTTGGGCCCTTGGGGGGTTTTACGGTAAAAGGATAGAGTGAACAAAGTGTTGAGTTTGGGACGGACATGTGAGAGGAGATTGAGAGACGGCATCAGAACGTGACGTAGAGGTGATGGAGAGGACAGATGGTGACGGAACATCATTATCTTCCGAACGTTCAACTTGGTGGATCTGATTGGAAAAGGAAAAGGACCATCCAGTTATTGGACATTCTGAAATATTCAGCTGTATTTAATTTGTAGAATGTTTTATATAAATCTAAAGCACATCATTTCACTACACTTTTGTACGGTTAGAATAAGTTTAAAAAAAAAAAAAATAACCTTTGTTTTTTACCTTAATAGTTCGAGAGAAATACGCTTTTTGTATGTTGAAAATCGGTAGGATTTTTTTTATTTTTTTTTTATTTTTTTAACAATCGTCAATACAAATGTAACTCCTTAATGACGATTTTGACAGTGAAAACAAAACATCATTAATTATTTTGTTAATTAATCTTTCTCCTAGGGACATATATTTTCCAGGTGGATGCCGTTCAACATGTTTTTTTAGAAATATTTCCTGGAATTTAATTTTTGGAAGGTTGAACATCCTGTCACACCCGGGATCGTATTAAGACGACCCAGGGGTTGATAAACAGAAAACACAATCTTATCAAAGTTGTTCAAATGAAGACAAAAAGGGTCCTTGCTAATAAACAGACGACAGACAACGATCTGTGTTTTGGTTTTCTGTCATTTTACGTTATTTAGAACAAAACTCGCTTTTAATGATTGAAGCATATTTAGGGTGTGAACTCTTCATGATAATCCAATTGTCGTCGGCCAAATTGCTGTGGGGTTCCTGTCTATTCTGCAGTGAGCGTGAACCGATTACACACAGACGACCGCAGTTTGCAGTCAGATATCATAAAACGTCTTTAAGATTGCACGTTTTGACAAGAAAATGTATTAAAGTGACTTTCTAATGTGATTCTGCTCTCTTCTAATCACCGCCGGACGCATTATGCTTAATATTAAATCGAAAATGTCGACATTTCGGGCTGTTTGTTTATCAGTGAGCACTTTCTGATAATATACACGACAGTTATTATATCTGATAAACTGGGCATGTCGATCTGTACCATTTACTGTGAGTAGTTTTATTCAATGCGTCTAACGACTTTTAAGAACGTCGCATGTTATCGAACGTTCCGTCGATAACAATATAGTCACGTGAGGTGTCGTGACTAATAATTATCACGTGACGTGTCGTATGTAACATAATCGCATTACGTGTCGCAGTATCTAAACATAGCCACGTGACGTGTCGCATCTGCCACGTGTCACGTGATCGCAGTATCTAACCATAGTTATGTGTCGTATCGTATATAACATTGGTCAAGTGGCGTGTCGCAATATTAACCATAGTCACGTGACTTGCCGTATCTAACATTAGTCACGTGATCGCTAATATCTTACCATAGTCATGTATCGTGTGACATCTTGTCACGTGACGTATCCTCAGTATTAAACCATAGTCACGTGACGTGTCGTATCTAACATCAGTCACGATTGCCCCGTGCCGGGTGCCCAGACAGGAATCGAACCGAGGTCTCCGGCGTGATTATCCACGGCTCTGCCTCCTCAGCCAATATACAGCAGGCTGAGTGACAGAGACCGTATTTAACACTATGTACAAGCCACACCGACCGTCGCTTTCCTTTTACATTACCATATATAGTCGCGTGTTGTGTCGTATCTAACATTAGGCGCGTGATCGCAGTATCTAACCATAGTCACGTGTGGTTTATTCGTATCTAATCATAGTCACGTGATCGGACGCTGTATCTAAATATAGTTATGTGACTCATTTTTTACTACCGTGTGTCTATATCTTGCGCTCTTATTCCGTCAATGTTCGGAATCAAATCTCCGATGTGTGTCGCATTCGGTGTATTACTGTACCGTCAATAATTCCGAGGTGTATCGATGGAAAAATGGCGGCGTCTACAGACACTAGAAGATAACACTTTCAAAGAGAGAGAAAAATACAGTTTTTCGAGTTCATGCTGGGTCGAGTTTCAATTTAGGCTAGGAATAGAGTGTGAGAGGTCGCTTGTTCAAGTCACAGAACGGACACGCTATTTGCCATGATGTGAGGACGTATTTGGTGAAAAACGCAGTTCTATGTTTAGAGAATGGTTTCGGTGAAGACAGAAATACAGCGAGTTCTTATACTGTTGATGCAGGTTCGATTCCGGGCCTTGCCGGTTTTGTTTAAGGTTTTGCAAACAGACCAAAAGCACCTTAGATGTACTACCACAAACAACCATGTTTACATGTATTTCACTGGGGATACCACGTGTTCACCTTTTTGACCTCAACGAAGAAAATACAGCTTAATAGATACAGATAAAAATCAAATCAATGTGCTCTATAGCTAGTTATTTATAGCTACTTACATGTGTTTGCACTATAATTTTGTTTATCGCGACACTTGGGAAGCTGAAAAACGGGCCGGCATGTGCTGTCATGGTTGCGTCCTTGGGCAAGACACTTTACCCTAATTGCTTTCGACGGGCCCTAGTATGTTGTTCTGAGAGACAGTCACCATCGACTATAAGGTAATCTCGTCTCAAAATGACCCTGGTTGTTCTAGGCGATAAACCCAACAAACAAACAAACAAACAAATGTGACATACCAATGTATCTTATAACTAAATATACTTTGATTTGATAACCGACAAGGCGAGGTTGACTTAAGTTAATATTTCCCTTTACATGCTGTCAACAAAACGAGGCCGACTAAGCTCACCATTTCCTCTAATCGGAAGGTTTCTGGTGTTTTATCTTCGGAATGCCATATTTGTGATAACAGCCTTCACATGACCCGACGAGATCCTGCGTGACACAGGGCAATTCTATGACGTATAATCACGTGATTCACATTACAAAAAAGGCCGAGAAATGTTCGGAAACTTACTTGGAGATGAACTGATTAGACTAGTCTGTTTATGTGGTGAAATCTATGTCTGTATAATCTGATATATTGAAATATGTTTCAATATATATTTGATTTCTATCGACGAAGCTTACCGTTTCTTCCTTACCTAAAACAATCACTGTCGACAAGGCGAGGCGAGGTTGACTAACTTAACAATTCCCCCTGACCTGCTGTCGACAAGGCGAGGTTGACTTAACAATTCCCCCTGACCTGCTGTCGACAAGGCGAGGTTGACTTAACCATTCCCTCTGACCTGCCGTCGACAAGGCGAGGTTGACTTAACCATTCCCCCTGACCTGCTGTCGACAAGGCGAGGTTGACTTAACCATTCCCCCTGACCTGCTGTCGACAAGGATATTTTGACTAAGCTTACAATTCCCTCATCGTCGGATACCCACTACGTCACGCTACTCATTAAAATATCATCCGTGGGTCAGCTTAGTGAAAAAAACTCGTTTCAATACAGGCTATTTGGTTGGCTCCGTCACATTTTCCTATCGGAATTTCAGACAATCAGTTTGAAAGAAGCATACGCTTTATAGAAGCTTTTAGAAAATTTCTTCTGACTTACTGTCAACTAGGCTAGGCTGACTAAGCTTTCATCTACCCTACTGTCGACAAGGTCAAGCTGACTAAGCTTTCATCTACCCTACTGTCGACAAGGCGAGGTTGACTAAGCTTTAATCGAACCTACCGTCGACAAGGCGAGCTTGACTAAGTTTACCAATTTCCCCAAACCTATGTCGACAAAGGCGAGGTTGACTAAGCTTGCAAATTCCCCCGAACCTACTGTCGACAAGGGGCGAGGTTGACTAAGCTTGCAAATTCCCCCGAACCTACTGTCGACAAGGGGCGAGGTTGACTAAGCTTACAATCCCCCCCCCCCCCCCCCCCCCCCCCCGCTCCCCCCTCCCCCCCCCCCCCCCCCCCCCCCCGTGCCCCCCCCCCCCCCCCTTACCTACTGTCGACAAGGCGAGGTTGACTAAGCTTACCGATTCCATCGAACCTACTGTCGACAAGGCGAGGACAAGGCGAGGTTGACTAAGCTTACAGTTTCCGCTTAACTTGAAGTCGACAATGCGAGGTTGACTACATTTAAGCTCACACATTCCCCGAACCTACTGTCGACAAGGCGAGGTTGACTAAGCTGACACATCCCTCGAACCTACTGTCGACAAGGCGAGGTTGACTAAGCTTACAAAATCCCCCGAACCTACTGTCGACAAGGCGAGGTTGACTAAGCTTACAAAATCCCCCGAACCTACTGTCGACAAGGCGAGGTTGACTTAAGTAACATTTTCTCTTACCTGCTGTCGACAAGGCGAGGTTGACGAAAGTTATCCATTGAATCAGAAATATGCACACCAGCATCTGTTCCATGGGGCGGAGAGATGAGTCAGCGTCATTTCCTCTTTAATACGCATGCGTAAATGAAACCTGTAAAAGTGAGTTAATTCTAAATGATTTAAAGGCAAATTTTGTTTATGATTTTAACAAAGTAGACAAATAGACAAAATTATTTCACGATATGTGATAATAAATTATTTTTTCTTCAAATTGCAACTACGCAATATGTGCTCGTACGGTATACACTGTCTGCAACATTGTACAATGCTGTCTAATTTCCTGTATGATCATGAGGTAATGGACATTCGGCCATTACCGCGACTGGATCAGAACTATTTGACGCTTCTCCTCTCAATGAATTAACACGATACCATCTTCAGTGGCAAACATTCGGAAGACTGTTATCACGTGGACACTGATAATACGTAAACCTCGATGCCATTTCACTTCAACCTATCATTGAAGGGCAGTATGCCAGGTTGCGTTTACGGCTGTATGAATGCAATTGGCAATAACAATCCAATGTATTCCTTATGAAGATTGAGGTCATTTGATCATTCTTTCGCGACAAAATATTAGCAGTGTATGAGAGAGACATATGTATTTATGCTAATCTTTGCCAAAACGACTTATTTACATATACAATTTTTTTAAATGACACTATTGTGCGTGATTCTGCGAGTACGATGTTATTTCACTACTTGGCTATTTCGCCCGACAGGAATGGTTATTTCAGTGCAATATAATGCCAAGCGATATGCCCGATAACTTGTTAATTTTGGCGTATTTTTATATACTTCCTTTGTGAAGTCCAAAAACTTATTGTTTTCGGTGAACAAATCTTGTATAGACTAATTCTGACGAAAGCGTTTTGCTAAATGACCGCGCTTTTGGTAACTTGGCCAATTGCAATGTCGCTGTGAAAAAAACATTATCAAACGATTTTGGAAGAAAAACAAAATCATTAAAGATTAATCACGTTTATAAATCTAAAGTATATATATACAAGTTTCACCCCAAAAACCAATTGCAAAGCAAAGCAGAAATGCAGTAGAAAACAACAAAAAACGATCGCCATTTAAGATATATATATAGAACGCCTGCAACGCTGTTAAAAATCTAACAAAAATGACAAAATATAGTTCGCATCATCTTTAATTTTTTAAACAAATTTTCCGTCTGTGTTAAATAATAATGATGACATGTTAGTTCAATTTTCTCTATAAGTAAAGTAATCTTCTAAAATCTAATCAAAGCTAGAGTATCGTCGCTTCCCTGATCGATACAGGAACCAGACAAGCCTGCTCCCGTAACGAGGATTCCGCCGTCCGAAAATTGATCTTGTTACTTTGCATTAGTGTCAGGTTTCCACAAGTGTAATTTTTATAATTAATTAACAAGTGTGCCGAGACATTAATAAATTAGGTTATCTAAACCCATTGTTATTTGTTGGTAAACACTGTTCTGATTAAGATGATATCTCGAAAGAGATGGATCATCGTGAAGCATTCATAGGATTGTGCTTGATACCGGCCTTTTTTATTTAGCTTTATTTTCGTATTTTTAAAAATCGCATCCTAATATGTCATGTTGCGTGATGTTATTTCGTTTTTTGCGGTGCTTGATAAAGATAACTATTCTATTTTTGACTGACATCAATCATGGATAATTAGAAATCAGATATTTTGGAGAAAGAAAGAAAGGAGAAGGTTTAGAGGATAAACAAATCAGAAAAGATATAAATTCTACATGATAGCTGACAAAAACAGAAGTCGTGGTATTTAGAAATATGATGTAGGAACACAGGTACAAAAACATAGAGACAATAAGGTAAATTAGGTCATATTTTCGATAGACATTACAAAGAGGTATTTCTTATAGAGATGTGACTTTAAACAGAGGTATTTCCTTTGGATATTATAAAGAGGTATTTCATATAGACATTATATAGAGGTATTTCATATAGACATTATATAGAGGTATTTCATATAGACATTATATAGAGGTATTTCATATAGACATTATAAAGAGGTATTTCATATATACACTATATAGAGGTATTTCATATATACATTATATAGAGGTATTTCATATAGACATTATAAAGAGGTATTTCATATATACACTATATAGAGGTATTTCATATAGACATTATATAGAGGTATTTCATATAGACATTATATAGAGGTATTTTATATAGACATTATAAAGAGGTATTTCATATAGACATTATATAGAGGTATTTCATATAGACATTATAAAGAGGTATTTCATATAGACATTACATAGAGGTATTTCATATAGACATTATAAAGAGGTATTTCATATAGACATTATATAGAGGTATTTCATATAGACATTATATAGAGGTATTTCATATAGACATTATATAGAGGTATTTCATATAGACATTATATAGAGGTATTTCATATAGACATTATATAGAGGTATTTCATACAGACATTATAAAGAGGTATTTCACATAGACATTATAAAGTGGTATTTCATATAGACATTATGTAGAGGTATTTCATACAGACATTATATAGAGGTATTTCATACAGACATTATATAGAGGTATTTCTTATAGACATTATAAAGAGGTATTTCATACAGACATTATAAAGAGGTATTTCTTATAGACATTATATAGAGGTATTTCTTATAGACATTATAAAGAGGTATTTCATATAGACATTATATAGAGGTATTTCATTTAAGCATTGAACGGCTTTCAGTTGGCATTCATAGTCATAGCGCGCTTCATGAAATTTGCCTCTGTCCAGTTGGCATTCATATTGACTATGAATGCCAACTGAAAGCCTTTCAATGCTTATATTTACCATCTGCGATTTTTTATTTGTCGTGCGATTTTTTTTTTGAAATTTTCAAATTCAAATTTCTGTTGGCAGTTCATAAGCTGGTGAACTCGCAACTGAATTGGTAGGGTTATTTAGTGGCAGTGCCATACAATGGTAAATATATAGACATTATAAAGAGGTATGTCTTATAGACATTATATAGAGGTATTTCATATAGACATTATAAAGAGGTATTTCATATAGACATTATAAAGAAGTATTTCATATAGACATTATAAAGAGGTATTTCCTAATCAAGATATAGCGTTTATAGTTTGATGACAGTGCTGAGGACTATATTGAATGTTCAGGATGGGTTAGATTCTAAAGCATTGACTGGATCGTGACTACAAGAAATTGTCACTATGTTTTATCCGGAAATATTTGAAACCAATCTTCAGAAATATTTGTTTTCGGATTATATCGTGTGTGATTAGATGGGAACTTCAGGTATGTACACACAAATACAATTGTATTCGTCACTTTTGACAGCGCTTATCATTATTTTCAATTATTGGCTTTGAACATGGCGACCTCCAATGTGTTTGTCATACACCGTATAAACAGAATTGAGATAATAAAAACGACTGTATACATTTGCGGATCATATCGACTTCTAGGATTTCATAGCCAGACATTAACGCTACAAAAGTACCTGGCATTGTCTGAACCCGACATTTGGGAGACAATAGATCAGACCGGAACGATTTCTGTAATTAAAGTATGTTTCCACATCTATAACAACTACAGTATATGTATATCCTTATAAATGTCACCTGGTAACAGTTTCTTCAACGCTTCTTAACAAAAAGCAATTTCTTAACTTAAAATTTTATACAGGTAAAAAGACTAATTGGATCTAAGAGAAATATATTAGTTTAAAAGGAATTCTTCTTAGATTATGTAATTTTTTTCCGACGAAAAAATCAGTTCAGGAATTTTCTGAAGTGATGGAATATATATATGTAACAAGGATCTGGAACAGAGGCAAATCGTACATTTTTACATTTACATGTATATATATATACCTTTCCGGTGTATTAAGGCTGTTCGTGTGAAGGTCGTGTATTGACATACATAACTACATCGAATGGCTCTCGTAGGATATCGCCATATTCACATATCTCAAGAATTAATACAAAATTTAATGTCCACAGCAATTCCCGTATGTTTACGAGACACGTGCATTTTCACGCGAACAACACGTGTTAGCTCCCAGTGGTCATATAAAAGGTACCTTTAAACACCCGAGTACGCCTGTTAACCTTAGGCCTGAACCGCTAAATATATCATGGAGTTTCTCTCATTAGCTATGGATGATTGAAACCATCATATATTATGAAAATATCAATATATTTAGCTAGGTATGAATCAGATTAGTGTCCCACAGGGAAAGTAATGACGTCACTTCCGCCTAAATTTGAATGAACTCTATGAACTACAATATGTCAAATACTGAGATTCCAAAGTGACGTTTCGGACGTGCGCTCTAACAAACTTGTGACCGGCGACCAATTTATATGGCAGTCGTGTGTTCGGCCGAAAAATCGAGCAAACCCGTAATGGCTTCTTTTCTGGAAATTCGGTTTTCTGATCAATTCTCTCTTAGAACGAAATGAACTTACTTTAGATAAAAAAAACGGTCAACCTGAGTAATCATTTCCCTCAAAAGTAGATAAAAAAAAAAGAGGTTTGGCGATGTGTGTTGCACTGTAAGTGGACACATTTGAAACAGCACACACAAAAAAATAGAAATTAGTTAAGAATGTAAACTTTTAGGAACTGACATGAAATAAATGGGAAGACGAAAATCAAAACAATAAATATAAATTAAAGTTCAGTCACCAAACGCTTTTAAAACCACTCAGGTACCAATTAAAGCAGTCGACATTCAAACATCAATGGCCAATGTGAACATTAATGTGTCTGTGAAGCCCGCTATAGGGACCACAGAACCAAATCAAAAATAGATTGTGGGTTTTCCCCGTTTGCGCAGAAGATTTAATAGGAAGGTGAATGCATCGGGGCCTACTGATTGGATATTTAGGTGAGAGAAGTTTCCAAAGTTTTAATATGTGGGTTGGGCAATACATGTAGATGTAAAATATATAGAAAAAAGGTTATTTCTTTGCTAGCCTGTTTTTGCCAGGGGGAGTTAAGTAAGTGTGTATTTTGTTGTTAATTCAGATGAATTTTTGGTGCTGCATTCAATACAAGATGGTGGCACCCATATAAAAAAAAGTTCAAATTGGTAGAATTTTTTATCATTCTATTTAGAGGTTTCTGAGATGACATTTTTCAAAATTATAGCTACTGGACCAGTGATAGAAAACTCCATTTAAGCAGTACAGTGGTAAACGTTAACATTATCGTCTATGGGAAATAATTTGGTTCCGTGGTCCCTGTATAAATAACGACGTCCAAACTACCACAATTACTGAAGCCCGCAACAGAAAAAAAAACTGTACAATGTCACAGAGAGTTGAATTTCAAACATACGAACTATATCGTAAACAAACATTACATATGTACATTGTGAATCGTTATCAATGATTCTAGTATGAGATGTCGTTATATTCACAGTTAGATATAAAGAAAAACAAAAACTGTTTGATGTTTGTATTCTATTCACACGAATTTGTAAAGCGTCCCTAAACGTGCAGTCATACAATTCATTGATTTATTGATTGCTGAACAGAACCGTGGAAAAAACTTTGGCTGTTTCCTATATGTATCGGGTCCAATTGTTTACAATTGGTATCGAGCTCTCTTTAGTAACAATAATCACACTTTTGTGGCAAACAATTTATTAGCAAAAGACTTAATTAGAATTTCTATATTTAGATATTTACATCGAATTAATTTCACGGTGAATCGCTCAATCTGATATTGTTATGAATATTCAACATCTCCTACACGTGCAGCTGTTCTGATAGAATTTTAAGTGATATTTGTCTGTGACACGCATCTCAAAATGTTTAATCGTGGCATCTGTAAAACTTCAAAAGAACACGTTTGAAGAAGTATATGATATTTGAAGATATCTGCATCCATCCATCCATCCATCCATCCATCCATCCTATCCTCACTCCCTCCATCCATCCATCGATCCCCCTCCCTCCCTCCCTCCCTCCCACAATCCATCGATAATCCCTCCTTCCATCCACCAATCATCCCTCCCTCCTCACCAATCTATCCACCCTCCATCCATTATCCATCAATCCATATTTCCTCCCTCCCTCCCTCCCTCCAAACACCATCCATTACCTCTTTTTACACATGCCATGAAAATGTTTCCTTATTGAAAAGATATTTTTATGTAAACAAAGGAAACACCTGTTAAAGTGCTTCTAACAATGCGCGTGTCTTAACATATCGATTACTTACCGCTTACACAAAACGACATCGACTTTACCAGCGTTAGATACAGGTGACGGAACGCAGAGATATGTTACATACACTAACACACACATATATACAATACCAGCCCGTAAATATTACCCACGTCATCAACCCTTCTACAAACAGAAAAATAATTTACGCATGAATGTTGATGGAAAGAGCCCGAAATCTTAATGAAGGATTGTACAACGACACACCAGATCTAAGCAGATACAGTAGAGCCAATCAAACTACATCTATATCTATTTCGTCTTTCTAGGACTCGTCAGTGATGTCCTTTTAGCACTTGTCAGTGATGTTTGGGACATCATACAGCATTTTTGTCCTTCTCGGTCTCGTTAGTGATGTTACAAACATTAAACAGCTGCTTTGTTCTCCTAGGGGTCGTCAATGATGGTTAGAGAGCCATCATATATTTGTTTCGTCCTTCTATCAATGATGTTACGGACGTCATAAGCTGTTTTGTCCTTCTATAAGTTTAGGACTCGTCAGTGATCGTCCTTCTAGGACTCGTCAGTGACGTTATAGACACCAAACAGCTGTTTTGTCCTTCTAATAACTCGTCAGTGATGCTAGGGACATCACACAGCTGTTTTGTCCTTCTACGACTCGTCAGTGATGCTAGGGACATCATACAGCTGTGTTGTCCTTCTACGACTCGTCAGTGATGCTAGAAACATTATGCAGCTGTTTTGTTCTCCTAGGGTTCGTCAATGATGGTTAGAGAGAAATCATATATTTGTTTCGTCCTTCTAGGACTCGTCAGTGACGTTATAGACACCATACAGCGGTTTTGTCCTTCTAGGAACTAGTCAATAATGTTAGAGACACCAACAGCGGTTTTGTCCTTCTAGGACTCGTCAGTGATGTTAGGGACATCAAACAGCTTTTTTGTCCTTCTAATAACTCGTCAGTGATGTTAGGGACATCATACAGCTGTTTTGTCCTTCTATGACTCGTCAGTGATGCTAGAAACATTATACAGCTGTTTTGTTCTCCTAGGGGTCGTCAATAATGTTTAAAAAGCCATCATATATTTGTTTCGTCCTTCTAAGACTTGTTAGTGATGTTAGGGACATCATAAACTGTTTTGTCCTCCTAGGACTCGTCCGTGACGTAACGGACACCATACAGATGTAACTCGTCAGTGACGTTATAGACATCATACAGCTGTGTTATCCTTCTACGACTCGTCAGTGATGCTAGAAACATTATACAGCTGTTTTGTTCTCCTAGGGGTCGTCAATGATGGTTAAAAAGCCATCATATATTTGTTTCGTCCTTCTAAGACTTGTTAGTGATGTTAGGGACATCATAAACTGTTTTGTCCTTCTAGGACTTGTCAATGATGTTAGAGATATCCTACAGCTGTTTCGTCCTTCTACGACTCGTCAGTGATGCTAGGGACATCATACAGCTGTTTTGTCCTTCTAGGAACTAAGGGCCTGCGTGTTGATACAAACGTACCTAGGAGGCGACTTAAGAAATTCAAAATAGGTCGAAGTAGATGTTAAAATCTTGATGGACAGGTGCAGGTCCATAGAAAAACATCCATGTTTCATTTCTTGGGGTCAATTTAAAAGATACATTTAATATCTGAAGACTTGCTATCACGATGTACTAGCATTCATTCATACAATACGCCTCATATCTGTTTATTTGTCGATTTGTCCATAAGAGAGAAAAAAAAGTCTATTTATGGCTAGTCTTGGATTGTACATTAGTAGCGACATAGCAGACACTGCTTGATTAGTTGTACCGTACAAACTTGCTATGGGGATACGGCAGACCAATTATTTTCTCCGAACCATCAGAGAGGAAAATGGAATCTCGTTATTACAAAAGCTGTTTCTGAATAAATGTCTGGATTATTTATTGTCAGAATAACGGAGACATCGCAAGACAGAAATATTCCACAAAGCTATGCCCGGATAATGGTAAGCACAGGGACTTGAGAAATTGTTACAGTCTACAAGTATTTGGACCTTCCCTAGTGTGTATAGCACATTTTGAGACGTTTAAGGGGCAAGATTAAATTCAGGTAAAAATGACACCCCCGGTGCTCATTGATACAGAAAATTAACCCCGGGGTGTCATTTTTATCGAATTTTAATCAAGCCTCCAAAAAAAGTCTAAAAATGTGCCATACACACAAGGGAGAGTAGAAATACTTGTAGACTGTAACAAATTATCAGGTCCCTTGATGGACGAGAATGAACTACACACGATCTTATTGGACTTATCCGATAATTTATTCATTCGAGTCTGTGGACCCCTAAATGACACTATGAAATATTCGTGTAGTCGGCACTGCATTACAATCAACTTGTAACTTGTAATCACAATAGTAATCTCGTGATTATAAAAGAAGATTTTTATTAGTTAGGTTAATTTAAATCACATTGATACCTCGTTACCAGTATCTGGATATAAAAGATATGTGTTTGCAATATTTTTTTTTTTTTTTGAGGAGGAAGGGACTTGGGGAGGGGGGAGGAGGAGGAAGGGACTCGGGGGGGGGGGGGGGGGGGGGGGGGAGGGGGATATCGCAAAGGGGGGCAAACAATAAATGAATAATACCATAATTTGTTTACATTTTGTTCTAAACCATACTGTAATTTCTTGTTTCTTAATAAAAATGATCCGCTCAGGGATAAATTCGCTCAAGTAGAGGCATATCGCTACTGACGGTAACCAGGTGATTGATTAATCGATATATACATTGTCTTACCATAACTCAAGAAGACATCCGAAAGGTTGTGTTAGCCCAAGTACACATCACCCTTCGTGAGTCAGTAACACAGATTGTCACGGTATATATAGTGGACTGGAGAGCGAAGAAACCAAACATTTTAATATTGTATAAGGATTTACAAAAGACGCTCTAGGGAATACATCATTAAATATTCATTCATAAAAGCGAAAACTCAATAAATAAACCGTTAATTAGATGCAATAAAAAGTAACATCTTGGCAACATTTAAGTAGGTAGGAAATTTTTGATTTTTGGGTCCAAATAAACTGTTTGTAAGAAAATCTTGATACTTCACTATATATAAATTACAGAAAGCAATTTATGTTTCAAGTGAATGATTTGTCATTTCATGGTGGTGGAGGTGGTGGTGGTGAATGTAATGGCGACGACGACGAAGAAGAAGATGATGATGATGATGATGGTGATGATGATGATGATGATGATGATGATGGTGATGATGATGATGATGGTGATGATGATGGTGATGATAATGGTGATGATGATGATGGTGATGATGATGATGATGATGATGATGGTGATGATGATGATGATGATGATGATGATAATGGTGATGATGATGATGATGGTGATGATGATGGTGATGATGGTGATGATGATGATGATGATGATGATGAAGATGATGATGATGAAGATGATGATGATGATGATGATGATGATGGTGATGGTGATGATGATGGTGATGATGATGATGGTGATGATGATGATGATGATGATGATGATGATGATGATGATGATGATGATGATGATGATGAAGATGATGATGGTGATGGTGATGATGATGATGATGATGATGGTGATGATGATGATGATGATGATGATGATGATGTATGTACATGTATGATAGTGAGATGGACGTTTAACGGAGTTTACAATAGTCAGAATACCAAATCATATCATTCTAAGTTAACGACAGAGTGTACAAGTAGCGTTTGACTTAAAGTATTGGTCGCTATAGTTTAAGACATTTACGTCTATGATAAAATGTCATCAAACAATAGGTCTAAATTTAGACAGTGAAGCTAACAAATCATTTGCTTTTTGAACAAAAACCATAGATATATATATTTACCTGTCCAGTCTAAATGGCTTTGGTCACTCGCAACTCCACATAAAATCAGATGCCGTGACACTCACAAATTAAACTCCATAGAAATCGAAACTATAAATGACTGCACCAGATTATCAATCGGTGAAAGCACTCAAAGGCAAAAACGAACAGCAGCAGTCTCTATGATAACAGCCGAGAGAGTTACTATACGCTCCTCAAACACTACGAGAGAGCAAGTCTGTTCGAGCATCATTGGGAACGCCGATCCATGCCATTCACATAATGAATCGAAGGAGCTTGTTTCAATAGTGAATGTCGTGTATGAAAAATAAGTACTAGGTACTTGCCTCATAAATAAATCACTCGTGATGTCAGTACTGGGGATCACCTTCTATACTACTCCCGCCGGTAGACGAACCACGTAAGCATATGGAAGTGTATCTCAGCTGGTTGGAGGTTTCTCATTCCCACGAGACGACCCGCTCTGTGCTGTTTACTTGCAATTGGCTTTTAAACAGACTAGCCTGAACACGTAACATTTAGTAGCTATCCAACTCACCACTCTAATAATCTGACGAGTTTATGATTTTGAACGTAACACTTGCACTTCTCATCTCATATGCTGCAAATTTCTGGCATTGTACGCTTTAGACAGTTTTAATATATATATTGACTTTCTAATCATTTCTCTGCACTTAATTTTGCTTCATAACCCGTTATTTTCTCTCGATTTACCCTCTCAACACGTATATATACATTTATAGACACAATGCAAATGTATCATCCTTTGATTTTGTTTTTTTTGTTTTTTGTTTTTTGTTAATTCAGATTTTACTACAATTTTAGCATTTCAGAAAAATTATATAAATGTATGTTACCAGCACAAATGTCACATTAATTTTTGTATTGGCTTTTTGTCTAACCTAGAAAAAAATTATCTAACGTAGTAAAGAGATTTACATACATTTGTATGGTCCCTCAAAGATCAATATAAGCACCGATGATTGTATATCTGATGTTGTTTACAAAGTAGACCAGTAGATTGAGAAACTTCCTGTACTGTATAAGTCCAATGTATATGAGATATTGCTTTGGGGGGTGATTCCGCTCTGGAGTCTGCCACCATTTGCTGCCAATAACAACTCCCTGTATACCTTCACGAACGCCGGCCAACTTCGATAGATTAACAATTTAATTAGGATTGAGAAGCATGTCGGTGAAAGATTACAACAAAGTTCTCCCAAAGTTTCATCAATGGCCTCCAAACAGTGTTTATTCCACGTGCGAATATTGGATACAAAACACACAGATGTAATTCAGCCGAGCTAACCAGGCGAAGCCATCAGAAAAAAAAATCAATACCTCTCGAGAAATGGATAACTCTCTTCAACTTGAGTCGCTCCTAGTACTTCTCGATGATCAATATAATTTAATTGAAAGGTGTTCGCTCTGTATTATAGGAAGTAGTTTTCATTTCACGTGGAATTAAAAAGAATCGCTGATAACCATTATTGAAGCGAACTAGAAGGAAAAACAAGTTTGTTTACTTATTGTATTGAGCAGCATTCGCATCATTGCATGTTGGGATAGAGAGAATGTAAACAGTAATGAAATGATGACATGATTTATTCATTAGGATATTTTTCCAGATTAAACTCTATTTAATTTTAGAAATATCTGTAATTACTTATTAAAAAGTGATATTATAGAGTACTCAGATGCTGCTGCTGCTGTAAATAATATACTTTATAACACGAGACATTTGTGATGTAAAAACGTTTTTGGTTTCGTTTTTGTTACATGGAACAACTAATATGAAAATAAGGGATACTAACTCCAAACCACGAAAGAAAGTACTCACGTGCATGTCAAAACTACGTAAGAAAGTACTCACGTGCATGTCAAAACTACTAAAGTACTCACGTGCATGTCAAAACCACGAAAGAAAGTACTCATGTGCATGTCAAAACCACGAAAGAAGGTATACTCACGTGCATGTCAAAACCACGTGAGAAAGTACGCACGTGCATGTAAATCCACGAAAGAAAGTACTCACGTGAATGTCAAAACCACAAAAGAAAGTACTCACGTGCATGTCAAAACCACGAAAGAAAGCACTTACGTGCATGTCAAAACCACGAAAGAAAGTACTCACGTGCATGTCAAAACCACGAAAGAAAGTACTCACGTGCATGTCAAAACCACGGAACAAAGTACTCGCGTGCAGGTCAAAACCACGAAAGAAAGTACTTACGTGCATGTCAAAACCACGAAAGAAAGTACTCACGTGCATGTCAAAACCACGAAAGAAAGTACTCACGTGCATGTCAAAACCACGAAAGAAAGTACTCACGTGCATATCAAAACCACGTAAGAAAATACTCACGTGCATGTCAAAACGACGAAAGAAAGTACTCCCGTGCATGTCAAAACCATGAAAGAAAGTACTCACGTGCATGTCGAGTTATACTGTACTTTGCTTTTCTCGTGAAGCACAAGTTCACTGACGTTTAACTATAAAAATATCCTGAAACAGTCTTCTTGATTAAAAATTAAAAATCAAAGTTTTATGAATGTTCAAATTTTTTAAAACATCTTGAAGAAATAAATATAAACACATTTAAAGTTTACTATTTAAGCTTATAAGGCTTGCACTTTGATAGATCCTCGATTTTGCAAGCTATATTAGGCCTGATGATTGTACATTACCCAAGGGTACGGGATTAATTAGACTGCTTGTTCGCTTCTGCACCATTGCATGCCTTTGGATCTTTTGCACTGAAAGTTTGATGCAGGATTGACAGTACAAACGTATTAGCTCAGTAAAAACTGAACACTTGCCTGCTTTAGGCACTTTCAAATCCATCCTCCACGAATGACTTGGGACGCATTAAACAGTTACCATGAAATGAAACATACATGTATATTGCTGTATTTTTTTCCCTGTTGACAGGTAATTTTGAAAACTAATTACAAGTTTGTGAAATTAGAATCCAACCTCTTTAAATTACTTGTACTTTTAACTGTGGGTAGCCGGAAGGGATACGGGAATCACTGTAAATTTAATTTTGACAGTTGAATTAGAATTATCGGATTGAAAAATCTATGAAATTAACACTAAACGAATTCACCTATCATTTGGTAGTGTTTTATTATGATTAGTTAATCAAAGCAGTATTTTCTGAAGTATTGCATGTCCCTGAGCATCTCATGGTAGGTTTCAATGACTGAACCTATGTCCAAATATGATCTAAACTGATTTACTTTTTCCTGATCTTAGATCTGAGGTATTTAACACCACATACAAAGGTATATAACATCACATATATAGGTATAAAACACTTCATAAAAATGTGTAAAACAACAAATGTTATGCTGGTTGATTAGAGAGATATGAATTAAACTATTCGAGAAACAAACACAAATCTAAAAATACAACATTGATTGTTTTAATTTTGGTATAAAACTTCATTGATCCCGATTTGTGTTCTTTATATAAATATACACGGTACAATGTACAAATTTCAACAGCAATTTGTTAAGAATTCAGATCAATGTTATAAAGAGTTCGTACTGTAGTACAATAAATGTGAATTTCACT
This sequence comes from Pecten maximus, assembly GCF_902652985.1. Lineage (NCBI taxonomy): Eukaryota > Metazoa > Mollusca > Bivalvia > Pectinida > Pectinidae > Pecten > Pecten maximus. The sequence goes on from NC_047021.1 coordinate 41,506,999, forward strand.
CGAAGTACAAATGGCTGTCAAAAGGTAAAAGCAGAACATTGGATTTGCATGTATTACAAATGAATAAGCTGCGGTCGATCACATATCATAAATTAACTTCGTCCTCGGTTAATATCTACTCTAGTTGATACATCCATGTGTCGACCTCATTAAATGTCTATAATTTTGAGCAAACATACATTTTTTTAAGTTATGGTATTATCATACATGTGCGTGTAGGCTAGTTTTGCTTACTATATAGCCATATACATCAACTTGGATCGACGGTTTCCTGAATGAGCGTTGAAGTAGATAATGAAAGATCTAATGGAACTTTAATAATACACATTGTAATTAGAGTGGTGATTATCTTAATATAGCATTGGAAACAATATGCGGAAAGTACACCGGAAATGCTTCAGTGATTAATTATGGAGTTTCACAGCTGAAAGCTGAAATCACAACCTTAGAGGGAAGTCGAATTGCTTGCATGTACAACAACATGCTTTATGAAAAAAGGAAGTAATTAGCAACACGCCGTAAAACTTAAACTGTGTTCTGAATCGTTATGAAATATTCATAATTTTCCGCAGACGAACGGTGCCTGATTGAATCGACAGATTGCTATCTATTGATGTCGAGAAGTTAACATTGTACATCCCCACCAACCATTAGTACATGAACGTGTGTAAAACTTTATTGTACTGGAAAAAACGCGTATAGTGTGTCTGGACCTGGGGAGAAATATTAAAGTCTGTCCAAACGTGCGGATAAACACTAAATTTTGTCCGGACATGCGGGTAAACACTTAAGTCTGTCCGGACATGCGGGGAAACACTTGTCTGTCCGGACGTGCCGGGAAACACATTAGACTGTCCGTACGTGCGTGGAAACACCAAAGTCTTCCCGGTCGTACGGTGAAACACTATAGTCTGTCCGGACGTGCGAGTAAACACTATATTCTATCCGGACGTGCAGGGAAACACTATATTCTGTCCTGACGTGCGGGTAAACACTATATTCTATCCGGACGTGCGGGGAAACACTATAGTCTGTCCTGACGTGCGGGAAACACTATATTCTATCCGGACGTGCGGGGAAACACTAAAGTCTGTCCGGACGTTCAGGGAAACATATATATTCTGCCCGGACGTACGTACTCTCTGTTTGAGAATGTGGGAAACACATTTGGGACATGTGATGGATCACGTTCAGTCTGTTTAGATGTGTGGTAAAACACGTACAAGCTATGCGAACGTGTGAGGAAATACGTTCTATCTGTTTGGATCTTTACGTTTGGGGAATCACATCCAGTCTGTCTGGACGTTTGGGGAATCACATCCAGTCTGTCTGGTCGTGTGAGTCTGTCTTTTCAGCGTTTGGGAAACACATTCAAACTGTTGGGGCATGTAGGGAATTAAGTCCAGTCTGTTGGGACATGTGGGGAGCACGTACAATCTCTTAGGGTATGTAGGAAATACCATGTGGAAACACGTGCAGTCCGTCCGGATATATGGAGAAACAGACTAGGTCTGTCCAGACGTGAGGGGAATCGGGTTCACGTTATGTAACACGTGGGGGAACACGTTTAGTTTAATTAGACGTGTGGAGAAACAAGTTCAGTCTAACCGGACTGGCAACGATGTGGAAACCCAGTATAATCTATACGGACGTGCGTCTTTGAATGCCCAAAGGTGTCAATCGAAACAAATTATGTCGGATGTAAATGCCTCGTAGTAAAAGTGTGAAGTGTTCATTTGAAAGATCGTGGATAAATTTAATGATGTCGGATTAATTTTACATGTACCAATATTTACTAGTGGCCATGTTGTTGTAGTCAGGGTCAATATTAACTGATCAACGGTTATTTCATTTGTCAATGTCGATTTAATTGGGACAGATCGCTATGCGAATGGGGACAAGTAAGTAAAGATAAGTATACATAAATGTCAAATGAGAAATGGAAAGGGATACTATCAAGTGTCCGTTGAGACAGCTGATGACAGATTATCAAGTGTCAATTTAACAATTATAAAGCCAAATATCAAATGTCAATCGTTAATTGTAAAGTCAGATTATCAAGTGTCTATATTTGACATTTGAAATACAGATTAGACTTGTCGAGGCTGATTTCAATTTTACACCTCAACAGAAAATCTTCAAATTGTCAATCGAGACTTGTAAAGACCGATTTCAATTTGACACTTGAACAGCAAATCTTCAAATGTCAATCGAGACTTGTAAAGACCGATTTCAATTTGACACTTGAACAGCAAATCTTCCAATGTCACTCGAGACTTTGCAGTGACATATTTATAAATTACATTATGATACTTGTTAAGTGTCAGTTTACTAGTTATTAAGACATACTATCAAACGCCAATAGAGACTTGTGAAGATCATTAAGTGTTAATTGTAAATCGTCTGAAGACCTTGATTTAAATTAGTTCTGTAATTGAGTATGATAAGCTATCTCAGCTACACATCACGGTCATGCGCATTGAAGCAGATCAAGAGACATCGATTTCTTTCCATCTAAGCCGAATAGAGTTAGCTCCCTTGCTTGTTTCTGCATTGTTACTTATTCGGTCTGCTTCTTTCTTTTTCTTTTCTTTTTTTTTTTGTTTTGCTTTTTTTTTTTCGTCACATAAAAACATTCATTGGTTGTGTAATAAAACCCTTACATTAACCATATTTTCCAATATGAAGATTATTTTTTAGAAATAATCGACACGTCGTGCTGAGCTTCATAGTCATATCCCTACTTACCATTCCGAAGAACATGTTTCATCATATAGAACGATGACATTAATTGCTTTTTGAATGGACAGAAGGCCGTTACGAGGGTAAACTGCAGTTTTAAGAGAGACATGCATGGTATATAATTCCCCTTCGATTAAAAAAAAAATGTATGATGTACCTGTAAGATATTAAATACACAGTACCAACATCAATAACACATTTTACAGGTTTTCAGAATACCAGAGTTTTAAAATGTTTCATTTCTTTCACTACCTTTTGTGATTAATAAATTAAATAGTGGATTTGGCATGAGTTACCCTTCATATTACAAACTAAAGATACGAGCTTTTCATTTATTTATTGATATTTTTGCGAGGTACATGTATATGGAGAACAAAAATGATAAGTTCAAAATAAGTGTAATAATTGTGAAATGAATAGAAACGAGTGACATGTTTTATTTATCATATGACTCGGCCAGTCGATGAAACGGTCGGTTTTAGAGCGAAGAAATAAAAACCAAGTCCCGATTTCATAGAATTTAATAGAATTTAATAGAATTTAATACACAAGCGACTGTTTATATCATGACGTCACAGGTTTTCACTTGGCGCGAAAAGACATTCATCAACAGTCATTAACTTTCGCTGTCATATACACATTTTACCGCGAGTTGAGAGATGTTTCGACATAAAAATGTTAAACTTTACGATTTGTTAGTACTGGTTTGTTTGATTTTTGTTTAACGTCCTATTAACAACCAGGGTCATTTAAGGACGCGCCAGGTTTTGGAGTTGGAGGAAAGCCGGAGTACCCGGAGAAAAACCACCGGCCTACGGTCAGTACCTGGCAACTGCCCCACGTAGGTTTCGAACTCGCAACCCAGTGGTGGAGGGCTAGTGTTAAAGTGTCGGGACACCTTAACCACTCGGCCACCGCGGCCCCCGTTAGTACTGGTTCAAATCTTGTTATCTGTCCACGAAAGTGTCAGGTATTGTATTTGTATTATTACGCCATATTCCCAGTTGGGCTACAAAATGACGCCGGAACAGCGACTAATGAGTTAGGCGATAGTGGCATCGCTGACTTCCAGATGGTTCCAGTCTATTGATGTGCTTAAATTTTTTTTTAAAGAAAGAACAAAAATGACTTTTCATGCTATTCAGATTTTCCAGATAAGATACATTTGTACATATAATTTCCGGTTTGCTATTGTCCATACAGACGGTCTAACAATGTTGAATGCTCCTTAGTTCATGCAAATGTTTGGGTTAATTCTGCATTTTTATTTTATGAGTGTAATTGAGTGGCAATGTAGTATTGCTGCCCTTTTATCGTTTTGTAAAAGAATACGAGACGTTGGTGTTGTCTTCTGGTTCGGAGTGTTGGAATGTTTAGATCTTGTAGCATTTTTTATCATTCATCCTTCCTCTCTGGATTTATAGTCCTTGATTATGAATCTTGCACCATGTCTTTGTACGCTTACCAGTTAAGCGATATCTTTGTTTGTGTACGGGTACCAAATAATTGCCCCGTATTCCTGATTGATCTTACCAGAGCTAGATATGCTGTCCTTCTGATGATTTTGTAAGGGTAGGGTTTGTAGTAAACATAACTGGTATGTGTGAGAGATGATTTGGCTAGGGTATGTTTGTAGTAAAGATTTCTGAAATGTTGATAGATGATTTTGTAAGGGTAGGGTTTGTAGTAATGATAACTGGTATGTTGGTAGATGATTTTGTAAGGGTAGGGTTTGTAGTAAAGATTTCCTGGTATGTGTGATAGATGATTTAGCTAAGAGTAGGGTTCGTACTAAAAATCCTGGTATATTAATGGGAAATTTTGCAAAAGTAGGGTTTGCAGTAACCATGAGGTCTGGCTAGTTGTTTTCACTTCTTTGCTTTTCATGCAGTTGTGCTATGCCAACTTGAGATGTTATATCAGTTATTTCTTTCTATATATTTGTTTGTTCCAACTTAATCTTTGACCAATTGAAGTCACTGGCTAGTATATTGTTTCTGTTGGTTTCTTGCAGGCTGATGTTAAATGTTTTTTCCAGTTCCTCAATATCTTTGATGTCTCAATGTGGCATGTAAAATACCGCGATCAAAATGTAGCTTCTTTTATTTTGAACCAATCACAACACAGATCAGATATTTATTACATGCGTGAAATAAAGAATATTTTTATAATGGGCTTTATTAGATGGCAAAACAAAGTATGATAAATGATGTAAAATACATAATTATTTACATATCAAATACATATTTCTAGTTTTCATAACGTTCATCTGCAATTTTAACCAAATTTAATGGAACATGTCCGATGTAACAAATGAATTAGTCCGCCAAAATGAAAAAAAAAATCTACCGCTAAGATATTCAAATATAAAATGAAAATTAAACATCTAATTATGTTCTCTCATGTAATTTCTGAGACAATGTTTAAGACTTTATTTCTTTTATCACCAGAGAAGGTTCTGTGTTATTGGAAAACAAGTAAGCTGTATGGAAATATCGTTAATAAACGCTATGTCCATATTGTAAAAATATAGTGCGTAACGTCGTTTTACTAGCTGAGTATAACGGGAATTTCCTTGCAGCCTAGTTGTAAGATGTTTGCCTTGAGAGGGAAAAGGTCCCTAGTTCGAAGCCCGGCACGGGCAGGATATTTTTCATGAATCATTCCTATAGCAACATGGATGACACTGGACTGACGTGTGCGAGGACAGGACGTCTTTTATTTTAACACTTAATGATGAAAATGTGACAAAAGATGTGATATGATAGTATCTTACAATGCTTACGGATAGTGTTTTTGTGAAGACTTGTGTATGTATGGGTTATTTGTCCTTGTAAATACTATATGTTATTTGATTTTATAACGTGGTTGTGATGTCATCTATTGTTATAGTATGAAGTAAAGTTGAGTTGTCTACTATTATCACCTATAGCTGTGGAATAGTTGGAATTTACTGTGGAATAGTTACAAACTATTCAACAGTAATCCAAGAACTATTCCACAGTTGAAGGTGATACAAAAAGTAGATCTGTATCAACTATATTTTATGCTATAACAAAAGATTGTTTTGATTTTGGAAAAAAATATGAAATTGAAAAATAACGCTGAATAAGATACCTATGAGGAAGTTCGGGACAAAACATACTATCTCCAAAAGAAATCGCAGAAGCGTGACATTTTGTCTAGCTAAAATTTCCATCTAAGCATCGACACATTTCACGAAAATACCACTGAATTTCAGTAATTATTTCATAAAGTATATATTACCTTGATACTCTGTTTTTTTTCTGTATTTCTGTTATAAATCTTCCTCAATTAGAATCAAGATCTTTGTCAAAAAAAATTGAACATTTTCTCTTTTATTTACATAAACACATTTCGACGGTTTAAAGCCTTTTTGTTTCTATCAGTCTCGAATGACTGACTGTCCAGCTTGCCACGGAATTTCTGAAAATGGTGCTTATGTTGGTTCTCCAATTCATGCTCTGTTTCTTGCATTGCTTGATTATGTTCCTGTTCTGAATCGATTGCAAAATTGCAAAATTTATGTTAGTATTTGTTTTGGTGAGGAGAATTTCACGACAGTACTGTGCACAGTCCTCCATGTTGAACAATGAAAGATGAACTGAGGACATTTTTTTCAAAAGTTGCACAATAGCACCTGTGAAACATTCACAGATTCCAAACAAAGCATGACGTACCTGGTATGCTTTTTAGTGTGGTAAACAAAGTGAATAGGTCTCAGAGTGTAACAGATAAAGGTTGACCTGGAACAGTGGACTTGTTGAACAAAAAACCTGTGTTATACTCAAGTTTAATGATGCCATGTTTTAAGTATGATAAAAACCTCAAACTGTTGAATAGTCAATATAATGCATAGTTGTGAACTTTCCATTATCTTGACTATTCCACATTTTTTAGTGTTTCTCCAATACAGGCATTTGTATATCTGTTTGTATCTTTTGAAGTATTAAGTTTATATTGGGTGACTTGTGTTTGATGATATTTTTCGAGGTAAATTGGTCCCTGAGGTTTTCGTGATCTGTATGTCATGTTTTATATGAAATTTTAGATAGTGATATGGTTCAGAAATGTAATATGAGTTAATCACTTGATCTGGGGAAAACTTCTTTTACGAACTTAACTCTTCAGGCATTTTCGCAAACGCTGATTTAGAAATGACTTCAAATTAGCGATGATCAGGTATCAGAGTCATTTACACTACAAGACTCCTAATGTGTTAACTGTCAGCTTGGCCTTCAACCAAATTTTGTTATTTCCGTACAAATATTCGCGAATAATTTGAATTCGCTATTGACTCTCCGCTGGATTTCGTAAAAGCCAACGCAAAATATAAGTGATTTACAATGTTCGACACAGTTTTAGTTTTGAAATTTATTCCTTAAACATCAAAAAAGTTAACTATTGGCTACATAATCCGTTCAATCCATTTCTGAAAGAGGAACCAATACAATGAAAAAAGAACACTTGAGAACAACCGGACATTATTTCATGAGTTTTTAAATATCAAACTTCGAATAGCACTACTGCTTTAATGATTCAAAAAGCAATCTCGCTGTTCCTTAAAAACAAATATATCAGGGACATATTCGATTCACAACTCTGATGGTGCAAGGGAAGTAACTCTTACATGATTATGGAAGCAAACAGTTTAGTTTCACATTTGACAAACACAAACTCATATAATGACGTTCAGCAGTTCGTCGACAAAACAAATTTCGTCCAGCAAGGTTCAATATGACGAACACATTCGTCAACAAAACTGTTGAACCCGCCGGTCTATTTTAGTTCCCTCTGTCGCCACAACACATTAGTCAATTGGCAGTACTCACGAGTCTGATAGGATGCAACAGTTGCAGTTAGATGATAAAAATATACAAGTCTATGATGTAGTTAGATTTATTTTAGATCTACTGTTTTAGCCTTACTTTATCCGACTCTCAATTTGTACTGAAAGATGTGAATAAAGTGTGTGTCTTTTAATAAAATGCTTGAAATTTCTGACACTCAGCCTAGAAGGGGAGTTAAAATACTTCATTGTGGTTATTCCGCCTCATTCATATGATATACATGTACAATTCTATGTTACAACATGGTTGAAGACAGTAAACAACACTAAAACATTGATTGTATATATTATATGGCGGTCTCACAAACATCTGCGGCCGAAGAACTAGGATTTTCCTGTTTAATACGCCTCGACAACTTTTTCCAAAATAGTTCTTTTGGTTTTTCCCTATCAGTGTTATTTTCGTTTGGCCAACGTAATGGTCGAATCAAATCCCAATTAATTCTTATGAGCTTTGGGAATTCACTCTTCTTTATATCGTTTAACAGAATAATAATGTTCATATTTCCCGTCCCTCTCGAAAAGAGTAAACACTTGCTAACTTCATAGTAAACATTGTCCATTCACGTTCCAGAAAAGTGCAACTCACCACAAAAACGGTTTGACGAGAGCTATCAATGGAGTCCATTATGTTATCAGTTATATCACGTCCGAGCTTAAAACTTTTATCATGAAAGCAATATTCAAACTCATTTTCGTTCAACCATGGAATGAAAGTGTTAGCTGTCCAGCCAGAGTCCTCATCACAAAAGGATATAAATATGTCGTACTGGAATTGATTGTGTTCCGAAGGTTGTCGACACTTGACACGCAGCCAAACCCTGCGTCTCCAGGCTTCTCGTGCTAACACACCACAAACAAATAAAGTGATGCTGAGGACAACACTGATGATCAACCAGAGTCGTGACACACAACTATCCTGAAACTCTTCAAACGTTGTGAGGAATTCTTCCATCTTTATTTGGGCCCCTCCTGATATAATACACGTTAACATGCCTTTGTTGTACATGATTTCTGTCGTGCTTATCCAATAAAGAAAATCCAAAGTGTCACAACTACACACCAAAGGGTTTCTAAAAAGATCGATCCTGAATTTATTTGATTTTAAGCGTAAAGAGTCCAGAATATCGAGTTCTGATGACCTTAATGTCGTTATCAGATTGTTACTTATGTCAAGCGTTTCTAAGACACCGAGACGTTGTAGTACCTCAGTTGGAAGGCGTTCCATTTGATTCCAAGCCAAAATTAAACTTTTAAGAGATTCCACTTGATCTTTAAATATATTGATGTTCAGGCGATTTAAGTTATTCGACGAAATATCAATGAAAGACAGATTAAAAAGTCCTTTAAATAATGATGGTTTGTTTGATTCCAAAGTGCTCTTTAGGTTACACTGACTTGCTCCAAATCGCGAAAGTTTGTGCATTTCACTCAACATCTCAGCTTTTGGAATTGAACAGTCCCAACCGGATATGTCAAGTTGCTTCATGTGCACAAGGCCATTAAAAAATCCACCTGAACATGACGGATGTTTAGTAGGGAAACCTAAATCCAATATCTGAATTGAATTATTCGCAAAAGTTATATTTTTGATCCCATATATAAAGGGGTCATGGGAAGCATTTATGTAAATCAATGATTTAGGAACAAAAAAGATATGATGTTCTTCAACCTGAGTGCTACGTTTTCGTAATGGCATACTTCCCATGTATGATATATATAGATGTGTAATAGACGAAAAAAGGTTCAAGAGGGAAAGTATCTGATAATTATAACACTGATTTCTTGAAAGATCTAAGATTTCTATACAACCCCTTCTTGCCCACGATAAAACCGCCTCTTGGCTTATGGTTCCGATACCATTTTCTGCTAGTTTAAGCTTCCTCACACAAATTGTGCCGAGATGTAAAATATCAGACTTAATCAAATGAACAATGCCAGTGTGTTTCACATAATTAGAAGACAATTGGAGTGATTCCATTGTTCTTCCCCGCAATCCGTACAGTGACCGCAGAATATCACGGATTGTCATTTTTGATTCTGAATTCAATGTAAGTGTTTTAAGTTTACTTAAAGGGGATAGAAAATTGATTTCTAACGTTTGAATTGGAAAATCGATATGTAAATGAGATATGTTTGATCGCTGTAGTCCAAGGAAAGAGGAATTTAGAAAAGAGATTCTTTCGTTTCCGATGAAGTGGAATTTCAAATTATTTAGTTTTGTTAATTTTAAAAATCCATCCCCAAAATGAAATCCTTCAAATATATCTAGCATAAGTGTATCCACTCGCGGTATACAGGATAATGCCTTTTCGGGATATGATTTCGTGATAAAGAAATCATTACCTTGAAGGTTCAAACTTTTTATACTTCTCAATTTAAGAAAAACCGAAGATTCAAATGACGACACACTTAGATTGTTCTCAGATATAACTAGGTATTCCAAGTTCACAAGATCGTCAAATGTCCCAGGCGAAATTACGGATAATGCATTCATTGACAGGTCTAGTATTTTTAACGTAGGGCAGTTTATGAAAGAATTCCTATGTAGAACGTGAATGTGATTATTCCATAGATTCAACATCACTGTGTTGTTCGGTAAATCCTGCGGTACTTCTTCCAGTTGACATTTTGGACACGTGACATGACTCGTCCCTTCTATACTGGTCACATGACAGCATTCGCTGGTAACTACAAGAGTAATAAAAATGGATTCTCAAAAAACAATTTTACCCTCGTCAAAACGGGTACCATAACTTGACTTTCCAAATATTGAGGAAATAAGCGGCGCCGCAGGGGCACTTAACATTGTTTGTTAAAGTTGCCTGCCAACAATAAATATAAAATATAACTCTATATACAAGTTTTATTCTGACATGAACAGTGTACGAAACAATGAGTGCGAGTGTCGTTACAACGTTACACGATCGAATGTTCTCTTTGTCAAGCTCTGACTGACTGTGTGAGAGAATATCATATTCACCTGTATATCTTTGTGACGAAATGGTAACTCGATATTATCGCCCGACGATCTGACAGTTTAAGAAGCTTAACATCGTTAGAAACAATTACATATTTGTGTGTCAATACAGGAGGTATTTTTTGATAAAACAGAATGGCATTCTTATTATAGCCGTATAAAACCTTGACAAATCCTTCCAAAATGACCAAGTTTTTATCTATACACTGCGCAGATGACTGTAGGGGATGCATCATTATAGATAGTCAATACCCTCGTCAAAACGGGTACCACAACTTGAGTTTCCAAATATTGAGGAAATAAGCACCGAATAAGCACTGAACAAACATGATGCCTGTCAACCACAAAACATCAAATATACCCATCAATACAATGGTTATCATTACAAAAAACAGTTTACGTAACAATGTGTACGAGTGTCGTTGCAACGCTTCAAGACTGACTAGTATCTTTGTCAAGTTCTGACTGTCTGTGTGAGCGAAACTCATGTTTACCTGTACATTTCGGGTATCGACATAGCGTGTATATACCCACTGTATCGAATAAACGAAAAGGACTTACATACATTTGACCTAACAAAGCAGTAAAAAGGTCAACCTTTGTTATGTAAATGAGAACATTGTTTTACTGGTATTCGTAATACTTACAGACAGACCAGGTGAGCTTTTCAATGTTTAAGTATTAGACAACGATCTTAGCGACTAGTATATGTACCATCCTATATAAAGTGTCACCAGGTTAAGAAACATGTATAAACAGCCCAGTCAAGTGATATTCAATACAGGTCCTTAACTGACCTGACAAATATAAATCCGTTGACCACCTTCTGTATGTACTGATATTCTTGATGTGTATAGAGCACATGAAACTCCCTCTAATGAAACTGAAGATGAACATATGGCTGTTAAATAAAAGCGGCAAAGATTGATAAAACCGCCCTTTCGAAACTTTGGAAAGCCATAAACCAAACATAAACACTGTGGAGAAATTTTAACAAGTGCAAAACTGATGCAAGCTGGTATTTTGACTTACCTGTGTATGGTAATACCAACAAAACACAGAGGACAGTCAGGAATTTGTCGTCCATTTTGAGTTTTGTTGATGTCATTCAGGAAGTGACTACACATTTACTTTGAACAATTTACAGTATACATCAGTTGTTTTATCTTTCGGTAATCGATAGCCCCTGTGTAGTCACGAATGAGAGCTGTTATGCTGAAAACAATTTTAACTACGTTTTACAAGGGATGTGCTTTGATATGCAATTTCACAGTTTGGCCTTAATTGAAATATAACTGGTAAATGGTGATCCATACCTCCACCAATCAATTAATACATTAAGTTGTGATAGGATTTCCAAGAAAATATTAGTAGACTTTCCTTTTGATGATTATCATGTAAGGTTCTGTGTTGTAAGTTACCATGTATATTTCTGTAAAGACTTGTCCTTGTAAATGAATAATGTATTTTGAAAGACATCGATATCTTTGATTGTATCTTCTAAAGCTTTTTGCTATATGTATATTGACATGGTTTAATTGTCTTTGAACATATTTTTTTCGCATATATAGGTACACGAAACTTTAATCAAATTGGCTATCAGTTTAAGTAAAAAAAATAACAACAAAAACGGGACGTATTATAAAAAAAATATGTCACGCCTACAACTATATTGGTTGCTATTTCAAGAATTTTTTATGTTTGATGTTATGAAAAGTATTTTGAAATCAAAACATTCCAATCTTTCAAAATAAAAGCTATCTAAGAATGATAATATAGTTCACAACTTTTGCACTTTATATTATTTCAACTTTATTTAAGATCACTGACCTGTATTTTCCTTTTTATAATTTATTTTATTGCCTTATATGACCTATGAAATGACAAAATATGAACAATGGTTTAATCTGGAAATTGTTTTTCTCGCTCATATATGTTGATTTTTGTGAAACTTAGTGACTGTGTAGGATATATAGTGGGATTGTTAAAGGCCAAAATGTTGTGCTGGTTGGCAAATAGATAGGTTCTTCTTGACATATTTGTATATATGATTGAAATCGCATAATTGAAAATATTAATTGATTATAAGAAATCATTTAAGTGAATTAAACAGTATTTTAGAAGAAAACGTGCGGGTTTTGTGTGTGTGTGTGGCTGTGTGTGTGTGTGTGTGGCTGTGTGTGTGTGTTTGTGTTTTCGGTGAAAATGCTCAAAATGATTTATGATTTTCAAAGGGTCATTGCCAAACAATAAGCACACCGACATATAACCTTTCTTGTTTAGCATTTTGTATTGTATAGTCAACTCCTCTTTCATAAAACAGAGTGTTGACTTCTTAGAGGTGTACATTTAAGCATTGAACTGCTTTCAGTTGGAAGTTATGGGCTGATGAATGCATACTGGACAAAGGCAAATTTAATGAAGCTAGTCCTTCATGTTGAATTTGCCTTTGTCCAGTTGGCATTCATCAGCCCATAACTTCCAACAAAAAGCAGTTCAATGGTCATATTTACATTTGACAACGATTTTTAAAGACTATATCCAGGAATTTTGCTCCGACGATGAATGAACAAATTATTGTCGTCAAAGACGGAACAGCCTTTTCAACAGCCATCTTTCGTTATCGCCTACGTGACAATTATAACGTCACTATATCAATGACGTCATAATAAAGATTTGGAAGTTATGGACCATAAATTCCAAGTGAGCTTGGTAAAGTTATATAGTGGGGCCGCAGTGTAAATGTAAATATTCTTAAGTAAATTTTGGTTCTACTGTATCAAATTCAGATTGTATTAAATCGCAAGGTGTCTTTTGTACCGTCCTTTGAGATTGAGGTTGGATGACACTTCTGGTGGACTAATGTCCCCGAGGATGAAGGACACTCTTTGTGGACTAAAGTCCTCGAGGTTATCTTAAACTGTATGTCCCGTTTTATTTAAAAAAAAAAATAGGCAGTGATATGGTTCAAGAAATATAAATGTACAGTTAATCACTTAGATTTCGAAGCACCTTATTACACGAACTTAACTCGTCTGGCATATGCCCAAAAACAACATTTCACCAACGCTGATTTGGAAATGCGTTTTAAATTCGTGAATGATCAAGTACAAGAATCATGGACTCCACTTGCCCCTTTATCGGTAGTTGATCATTTTGCCGTCGTCTAAACATGCTATTAATGTACAAATAATCGCAAATGATTTGAATTCGCGATTGATTATCCATGCGTTTTGCGCAAAATTCCACCTAAAAATATAAGTAATTTACAGTATTTGACACTCTGATCTAATATTGAAACATCAAATTAAATAAGTTAAATATTGACTACCTAATTCGTTAAATCCGCTTCTCAACGAGAGGCCTGCCTGATGCAATAGAATTATTTTCATAACACAGTTGAAGACCAGACGGTAATTAATTCATTTTTTTCAGATTTCGAAGCACCTTATTACATGAACTTAACTCTTCGGGCATATGCACAAAACAACATTTCAATAACGCTGATTTTAAAATGCGTTTTAAATTCGTGATTTGAATTCGCGATTGAATATCCACGCGTTTTGCGCAAAATTCCACATAAAAATATAAGTCATTTACAGTATTTGACATTCTAATCTAATCTAATATTGAAACATCAAATTAAATAAGTTAAATGTTGTCTACCTAATTCGTTCTTCTCAACGAGAGGCCTGCCTGATGCAATAGAATGATTTTCATAACACAGTTGAAGATCACACGATCTTTAATTCTTCTTTTTTTTCAATTTCAGACATCCAATGCTTATTTAAAGATTTCCAAAGTAATAGCCGAGTGTTTTCTTTCCCTTTCAGTCACTCGTGTATCATTTAGAAGGAAGATTAAACAAAGCGTCTCCCCATAAGAGGTATGTTTAATGCACTCCTCTGATGGTGCAACATTGTGGTAACAAACAGCTAACAAAATAAGATTGCATTTGACTAACAAATCTGACAAATTTCGTCCGGCAAGGTTCAAATTTTACGGACACATTCGTTGACAAAAGAAAGTGGGTCCAGCAAGTTTCACACTAAATAAAGAAAATATATATATATATACCATATGGTGGTCTCACAAACATATGCTGACGAAGAACTCCGATGTTCCTGTTTAATACGCCTAAACAACTTTTTCCAAAATAGTTCCTTTATCATCATAGGTTTCCCCTGATCACTGTTACTTGGCTTCATTATGGTTATTCCGTCTCATTCATATGCTATACATGTACAATTCTACGTTACAACATGTTTGAAGACAGTAAACAGCACTAAAGCATTGATTGTATATATTACATGGCGGTCTCACAAACATCTGCGGACGAAGAACTCGTGTTTTCCTGTTTAATACGCCTCGACAACTTTTTCCAAAATAGTTCTTTTGGTTTTTCCCTATCAGTGTTATTTTCGTTTGGCCAACGTAATGGTCGAATCAAATCCCAATTAATTCTGATGAGCTTTGGGAATTCGCTCTTCTTTATATCGTTTAACAGAATAATAATGTTCATATTTTCCCGTCCCTCTCGAAAAGAGTAAACACTTGCTAACTTCATAGTAAACATTGTCCATTCACGTTCCAGAAAAGTGCAACTCACCACAAAAACGGTTTGACGAGAGCTATCAATTGAGTCCATTATGTTATCAGCTATATCACGTCCGGGCTTAAAACTTTTATCATCAAAGCAATATTCAAACTCAGTTTCGTTCAACCATGGAATGAAAGTGTTAGCTGTCCAGCCAGAGTCCTCATCACAAAAGCATATAAATATGTCGTACTGGAATTGATTGTGTTCCAAAGGTTGTCGACACTTGACACGCAACCAAACTCTGCGTCTCCAGGCTTCTCGTGCAAACACACCACAAACAAATAAAGTGATGCTGAGGACAACACTGATGATCAACCAGAGTCGTGACACACAACTATCCTGAAACTCTTCAAACGTTGTGAGGAATTCTTCCATCTTTATTTGGGTCCCTCCTGACATAATACACTTTAACATGCCTTTGTTGTACACGTTTTCGGTCGTGCTTATCCACGAAAGAAAATCCAAAGTGTCACAACTACACACTAAAGGGTTTCCAAAAAGATCGATCCTGAATTTATTTGATTTTAAGCGTAAAGAGTCCAGGATATCGAGTTCTGATGACCTTAATGTCGTTATCAGATTGTTACTTATGTCAAGCGTTTCTAAGACACTGAGGCGTTGTAGTACCTCAGTTGGAAGGCGTTCCATTTGATTCCAAGCCAAAATCAAACTTTTAAGAGATTCCACTTGATCTTTAAATATATTGATGTTCAGGCGATTTAAATTATTCGACGAAATATCAATGAAAGACAGATTAAAAAGTCCTTTAAATAATGATGGCTTGTTCGATTCCAATGTGCTCTTTAGCTTACAGTGACTTGCTTCAAGTCTCAAAAGGTTTTGCATTTCACTAAACATCTCAATTCTTGGATTTGAGCAGTCCCAACCGGATAAGTCTAATTCCTTCATGTGCACTAGGCCTTCTACAAATCCACTTGAGCATGACGGATGTTTAGTGGGGAAACTTATATCCAAAATTTGAATAGAATTATTCGCAAATGTAATATTACTTACTCCGTTAATGATCGGATAATGGGACGCATTTATGTAAATCAATGATATAGGAACAAAAAAAATACGATGTTCTTCGAACTGAATGTTGCGTTTCCGTAATGGCTCACTACCCATGTATGACACATATAAATATGTAATGGATGGAAACAAATTTATTAGGAAAAGGAATTGAGCGTTATAAGACTGATTTCTTGAAAGATCTAAAATTTCTATACAATCCCTTCTTGTCCACGATAAAACCGCCTCTTGGCTTATGGTTCCGATACCATTTTCTGCTAGTTCAAGCTTCCTCACACAAATTGTGCCGAGATGTAAAATATCAGACTTAATCAAATGAACAATGCCAGTGTGTTTCACATAATTAGAAGACAACTGGAGTGATTCCATTGTTCTTCCTCGCAATCCGTACAGTGACCGCAGAACATCATGGATTGTCATTTTTGATTCTGAATTCAATGTAAGTGTTTTAAGTTTACTTAAAGGGGATAGAAAATTGATTTCTAACTTTCGAATTGGAAAATCGATATGTAAATGAGATATGTTTGATCGCTGTAGTCCAAGGAAAGAGGAATTTAGAAAAGAAATTCTTTCGTTTCCGATGAAGTGGAATTTCAAATAAGTTAGTTTTGTTAAATTTAAAAACCCATTCCCAAAATGAAATCCTTCGAAAATATCTAACACGAGACTTTCCAGTTGCGGTATGCAGGATAATGCGTTTTCAGGATATGTTTTACCGAAATGGAAATCATTCATTTGAAGGTTCAAAACTTTGAGATTTTTCAAGTTTAGAAAAAACGCAGATTCAATTGAAAACTCAGTTAGATGGTTCTCAGATATATCTAAGTATTCCAAGTTCACAAGATCGTCAAATGTCCCAGGCGAAATTACGGATAATGCATTCATTGAAAGGATGAGTGTTTTTAACGTAGGAAGTTTTAAGAAATATCTTCTATATAGAGCACGAAGATGGTTATTCCGTAGATTCAACATCACTGTGTTGGTCGGTAAGTTCTGCGGTACTACTTCCAGTTGACACCCTGAACACGTGACATGACTCATCCCTTCTATACTGGCCACATGGCAGCATTCGCTGGCAACTACAATAGTAAAAATAAACGCACTTGGTTCATCATATCAAATTATCTAAAATGACTTATATGGCAAACGTGCCGACGAGCTGGTAAAAAATGGCCGCCTTTCAACCCAAAACACAACTAGGTGATGACGTAGATTGGTGGTTCCCCTACTTTAGTCGGGGCTATTTATAGAAAAGTATTTTCCTGGACAGCTGGACACTGGACTGTCCAATAAAATCAATGCTAGAACGAATGGGGCTCAGGATGACCGTTTGAAAACAGGAATAGGCTTTTGCAATGTTTTTGCAATACCACGGATTTTGCTTTACACTATTACCTTCTCCAAAAGCTACATACTTTACACTATTTCAACCCTCTAAAAGTTACATACTTTACATAATTTCAACCCTCCTAAAGTTACATACTTTACACTATAACCACTCTCCAAACGTTACATACTTTACACTATAACTACCCCCCCCCCCCCCCCCCCCCACCCCCCAAAGATACATACGTCACCCTATAACCACCGTCCAAAAGTTACAAACTTTACATTATAACCACCCTCCAAAAGTTACAAACTTAACACTATAACCACCCTCCAAAAGTTACAAACTTAACACTATAACCACCCTCCAAAAGTTACAAACTTAACACTATCACCACCCTCCAAAAGTTAAATACTTTACGCTTAATCACCCTCCAAACGTTGCATACTTTACACTATAAGATCCCTCCAAAAATTGCATAATTTGCTCTGTTACTATCCTCTATAAGTAACATACTCTACATTTAACCACCCTCCAAACGTGGCATACTTTGCACTATTACCACCATCCAAAAGTTACATACTTGACACTGTTACCATCCTCTATAAGTTACATACCTTGCACTACATCACCCTCCAAAAATTACATACGTAACACTATAACCACCTTCCAAAAGTCAAATACTTTACACTTCACCACCCTGCAAATTTTGCATACTTTACACTATTTTAACCCTCCAACAGTTAAATACTTTACACTACACCACCCTCCAAATGTCGGTGTGGTAACGCCACTGCGTTTACGTATTCAATACAAATACACGGTACTGGTTGTTGATTCCTGTTGATATCATGATATATCCCACGACACTGGTTTTTTGACCCGACCATAATTGATTTTATCTCTCTTTACCCATTGTCAAATAATTATGAATTATCGTTTATCCTAACCACGAGTTTAGTAAACAAAAGCAATAATGATTCAATAGAACGAATTAACTTAACTCGCTACGTTGAGTTTGAATAAGTTAACAAAAGTATTGTATCTACTCTACGGCAAAATATAATAGAATAGATCCGTGTTGAAGTAGGACAAGACTCTCAGCCTCAAGGAATTTCCTTTTTATTTTATTTTATTCATTTTTTTCATAATAATGTTTAAGAATCTATGCACAAATATTGTTAAAAGGAGTGCGTAGTTCTTTGCGGTGTATCGAAATTGGAACTTTATAAGTGCATAATACAGGCGTTTGATTGCATAGTGGTACGTTTCCGAACCGAGATTTTATTAATGATAGTAAATATTAGCTGTCCATTTAAAAGTTCTTTTTTTATGTTTTAATATAATGGAATGTTTTTAATGAGTTGATCCAACGACTTCTCCTCAATCTAAAGTGGTTTTCTGCAACAATTCAATATAAGCAGTGTACTTTTCTTCTAACGTTTCGATATTTTTATTTTTATCAGGTGATTGCAGATAATCTAAAATGTAATTGAAAGACATATCTTTACAATCTTTTACATTATATCACTGTTCAGCTATCTCAATTATGCTCTAAGTCATTCAATAAATATGCACAAGGCACGGCTAACCACCAGGTACGTATTCATTTACAAATCGATAAATCGATTGAAAACCATAGTTTATGACACAATGGTAATTTGTATTTAAAGATCATCATGAATAAACATGATGCAATTTTCTTCAATGGTGACGTGTGTATTGATATACAATTTATCCAATAACATACATAGTGTTGTATATATTTATAGTTTTAGATGGTTTAACTTACCGGGTAATTAGATATCCACAATGGAAACAAAATATTAATGCTTGTAATAATTTTTAAAAAAAATAACAATTAGGTTGATATGATCGCCATTACTAGAACATGTATTAGATAAAAGTGTAAATGTTATCATCAGTATACTAAAGGCAAATTGAAACCATTTTTTCCAACACAAATACAGAATATATCTAAGGAAAAGTATTTGTTACAGATTTACGTCTTTAAGCAGATAATAATGGTGAGTACATAACGTGCCAATGTAGTATTAAAGTGAGTTGATGATACAAGTGGTTACATAATAAGCTCAGACCTCAAATTAACTGTAGAACATTTCGGTAAGTAGCCTAATTAAAACCAAGGTGGTCGGTGACCACTACGCCCGATCCCATAAAAGTTATATAGAAAGTAGTTTACATTTTCCTAATAGTAGAATAATTCGTTATTGGGTCGGCGGTATTTGGTTATGCATTCATATGAACTGTTCAATATACGTCATTGTAAATCAAGTCAAATACGTCAAAGAATCGTGGAAACAAGTGTGACAAGGTTTGCCTTCCGGATATTTGAAGTTTTGTTTACTTTGGTAATTACATTGATATATTTATTATTTATTACAAATTATCTATATCGCAGAACTAATATATTGTGGTTTTATGGTGTATTTTTCTATAATCTAATCTACATATTGTCTAGAGACGTTTAGAACTTTAATCTCTTTTTGAAAATAAACAATAAAACGGAATTTTGTCCGTCTTTTATTTCTCCATGTATGTCATGGCATTATCAGCTTGCTCTGTACTACTTTTCAAAGAAAAAGGTTTGAATTTATGAGCCATTTAGCCAAGTCCACACTTTTTATTTATTCATTCATTTATTTTTATTTATTTATTTTTTTTTTTTTTAAATCAAAATCCCTTGTTTTTATTGCTTCTTGCATTGATTACCAGATCAGTCAGTAGTTTACAACATAAATGCCAGGGCCATGTTGCTATCAGAGTGTGCAGTGTTTGTTTTGTAACAAAGTGTCAATCCTTGTGATCGACTATAGAGCGTTCCTGTTAATCACACTTTTATATGTGAATCATCATACAAATATTTAGTTTACGTTAGAAAGAATTAAAAAAAGGCAGCTCGTTAACTGAACAAATGTGTGTTATAAGCTGGTAGACACTAATATGGTGTATGATTAAATTGTACCAATTGACTAAACGTTACACAATTAGACTATTACCAACTACGATTAAATTTTGCTCCATGTTCAAATTTTGCTCCGTGTACAAATTTTGCTCCATGTCATATTTCCGAATGAAATTAATGTTGCACAATACTGAACAACATGGAATACCGACATCATTACGCAATTGTAAATTCGATCCTTAGTAATATGTAGACAACATACGAACAAAACGGTATTGAGGTAGAGTCATTAGAAAAAGAAAGAGGAAAATAAAATCAGATGCTCCGGAAGAGTAAGGGTCTTCTGAGTCATCGACGACACGTACCATAGAAATCGAGGTCATATCAAGATTTAATAATAACAATATCAAGTAAGAGCTATTGTAGTGTAGTCCCTATATTTGACAAGACAATGGCCGAAACTATCTCCTTTTTTCTTCTAGAAATCTTTTTATTTTCATTTTAAAAACACCAATACATATTTAAAAACACAAGAATACATGAAGACAAAGAAATATTGTTTACATGAAAATTGTAAGATAATGAAGATGTTAAGCCTTCAAAATGTTCTAAGTAATAAATTGTCTCATTGTTGTAATGGTGAACATCTCTAATCTGTAAGATATAATATTTGATACAATTTTTAACAGAGATAATGTCTTAAGGAAACTACCTCCTTTGTATATGTATGTATGGTATATCTATGAAAGCCAGTTACACAACGAGACAAATACAACGTTAGCGTATTGACAATAATAGGAAAATTATGCTTTTATGTTATGATACTGTTAAATAATCCTCTTATCATCCGTTCTCTCTTCAATATGGATGATTGTTTATCGTTATCACGATTTTAGGTAAAAAAAAAACAACGGTGATTAAGTTGGAAAAGTAAACATATGACAAATGTTTGATGACATAGACACTTGTTTCAGTGGGACCTGACTCCCAAAATCTAGGAACCTGCTTTTTTTTTAATTATGTTCACGAATGTATGTCTTTATATCGTGTAAATGTTTTAGCAGTTCTTGGCAGTGTAAATATATTGGAAATTTACAAGAATATTTTTACATCTATATATAGGATTTATTGCATCATGATATATATACAACGTTTACGAACCCAGATTTCATTAATGATAGTACATATTAGCTCACCACTTAAAAATAAATAGTTATGTATGGATAAGTTGGATTTTTTTTTTAATGTTTGTTAATTACTTAAGAATGAAGGCAATGTTGAGTTGGATTTCCAATAACCACTCCAAAATTTAAAGGGAATTCCTGGTTAACCCTTCCATTAAAGCAGTGTATTTTTCCTGTAACTTTCCCGCATGTTATACATTTGCAAAAATAATTGTAGATGATAATGAAATATGATTAATGACAGATCTTCGTTTATAACTTAAAACATTTCTATTAGATAATGGTTTTGTCATTTCAACTATGATCAGTCATACGCTTAATGTGTACTGTACATTCCTTACCCCCAGGGGAGTATTCTTTTACAAATCCATAAATCGGTTGAGAACCAATGCTTATGAGACAATGAAAATGTATATTTATAGATCGTTATGTATTAACATGATGTAATAGTAGTGTGTTCAGAATGACACATGGGAAGGCAGATAATCATAATTAAACCAGTCCATAAAATAAGAATATCATCAATAATTTCACCTTTTTGGACAAAGTAGAATAAAATGAATTAAGATTTTTAACTTTTCAAATCATAATACAATAGGGAAATGTCTCCATGGTATTGGTTTATTAATAAAAGTCAATTAAAAGAATTTATCACAAATGTAACTTTAACACATAAGACAAGGCAGTACAGCGAGTGTTCTATTAAAGGTGAATATGGCTTTAAATATAAATTAGTAGGAATTGTAAAATGTGAATCGCTGTAACCTAAAATTGTCCTCCGTAACCACTACACCAGATGTATAGTGATGTCAATCTACATAATAATGTTTATAAGAATATGGTATTGCTTTATATAAATGGTGAATTCAACTTTGGGTGAAGTTTGCTATCAAAAGATCATGAAGCCGTACAACGCTGATAATATTTGTATCGTCTGCTTTTGTTGTTTTTTTTTCTTTTAAAAATCAATAAAATCAAATTCATATTCGTCTAATATCTTTTCTTTCATATTTAATTCTATTTGGTTCCTTTTCAATTTCGTTGTATTCGGTGCCCTTATTATGACAAATACGGCATGATAACCGAATTGATGAGTGAGTCTGTGCTATCACTTGTTCAAATAAACCAGTCCAAGGCCATGTTTTATCAGTGATTACTGTTTATGTTTTACAGCTGAGTAACCGACATTCCAGTGTTACTATTATTGACCCATTGCTCCACAATACAAGTACATGTATATAATAAATATATAAATGTTGAAGGCGACAATATACAAGTCATGTATATCAAAAATAGTAATTGACAATCCAAGGCGTTACATTTTGTTAAACCTGTGCATAGTAACAACAATTCATTGTGTGACGTTATAAATTGTTCTCCTATTTTATAAGGATTGAAAAAGGGAAAAAAATTATCATAAGGTAATTTTTATTTTAATACGTACTTTTTTTTCTTGTGATTTTTTTTTAATTTCAATTTATTTCTGATAGTTATAAATAACATATCTGTCTTAATTTGTACCTACGAAATCACACATGACGAAAAAGGTGAGAAATAGGCTATTCATACTTTCTATATGGTTTCTACCTCATACTTGATATCAACGTACATATTACTGGTGATATAGGTATCTTATAATCGTAGTGGTTAGTTAAGTCAGCTTATAAAACAGGTAACATACATATGTCAGATTATAATGTACATTGCCTATGTTCTATTTTTGTTAGATCGACTTCTTCGAATTGGTATGCTATTGATATCAGGCTTATGCGACCAATCAAATCAAACATATTTGCGCATGCCCGTAAATGCGTATATAAACCATTACGTTCGCACTGGTGTCATAAGAAAGCTACAATTTGCAACATGAAACTGCTGTGAGTATATATAGGTTTGGTTATAGACATAATTGAATCAAGATTTAAGTTCTTCAGGAACACAATTGAATCAGAATTGATGTACCATCATAGTATGTTATAATATTTTCAATGCTTATGATATTTTCTTCTAGCTCAATAATATATATTATATATCTAATATGTTATTATATATCATCAAGTATTACAAACATATATTATTGTGTTTTAAAATAGTCGGAAAATCTACGTATAGCATTAATTCAATATCAATGAAACTTGCAGTGTAAAACTGATTTTAGATTCTCAACGTATTGCTGTTGTTATTGGTAAGTATTTTCATTCGTTGTCTAGGAGAGAGAGAGAGAGAGAGAGAGAGAGAGAGAGAGAGAGAGAGAGAGAGAGAGAGAGAGAGAGAGAGAGGGGGGGGGGGGGGGACTTAACGTTGCCAAAAACAGCTTTGGTTTGGTCTTCCAATTTAACGTGCATTCTTTTGATTGTAGAGGTCAAAATAACGAAGGTCTTAAAAAGGAGATGGTCAAGAAGGTAAAAAGCTGTTGGAAGATACGGGGTTCATTGCGTAAGCTTTCATTTTTTCTATTTACTTGCTACACTTCTTTGCAATCTGCCGGCGACACGGTGTCAAAGTATTACTGGCTCAAATATAAATACCGTTCGGGCATTGGTCTAAGTTAATTTAATCAATACAACGACGCAATTTTGCTTCTAAAAAAGGCTGTGTTTTTTTAGTAGTGTATACATTTTTTTTGTGTTAGGATGGAAAGTACGAAAAGAACAAGAAAAACAAAGGACAAAAGAGTCAAAAGAAGGAAAAGCTGAAAAGAAAAGTCATAAAAGAGTAGTAATGAAAAAGAACAAGGTAACCCCGGTAAGTAACTTTATGCTATTATTTTAGGTAGGCCTTTATCAACACTGTCATTTTACTTACATTTAATCGGGCATTCGTTCGTTTGAATAAAGTATTTGTCGTCAAAATTAAACTTACTAGAAACTATGTATACGTAGTAAAAGATGTAATCTTTACTTTTATACGTCCCGAGTATTAACTCCTGAAAATTCTTTATTCTACCAGAAGTATCACTAACTACCGCAAAATTGTGATTTTGCTGATGTCCATAATGACATTTCGACATCAGAGCAGCTTTAAATTTATACATTTGTTAATGCAAATAGCTTGTAGCAAGACCTATAGGAGAAACATAGTAATAAAAGCTAGTAATATATGTGTAAATGGTTTATTTGAAGAATTTTGATGAATAGGATATTTATAATTCTCTAACCATTACTTACATCCAAAGTGAATATTTTATTATTAGTTACACAAGCTTCTGTAATTCACAAAAGAGTTTGGGGATAGGAAATCTTAACCAGAGCCGTATTGCTGAAATATTTTATTTAATATTAAATTATTATTATTATTTTTATTTTACCATTGCATGTTAAGAGCGAAACTTCGATACAACTTTGGATTCAGGTTACCATCGTAAATCCTAACCACATCGAATAATTCACGGATCTAGTGCACCAGTCCATCTAAAGATTAACATTTATCTCGTAAATTCCAACAAACCTCCCATGTTTTTGTCCCTGACATCCTTTATAAGTCCTAGAAGGACGAAACAGCTGTATGGTAGAAGATGCAGCTAAATATTCATAAATTCGTATATGTAATTATGCTGTTCACTTTTTAAATTCACATTTCGTTCTGGTGTTATCGATTTCCAGTAAAAAAAATATACGGTTTTATTTATTTTATTTTCTGTCGGTTTTTTTAAATCATGAGAACTATATCGACACAATTGTAATTTTCTTTTAGTCCTGATGGTTTTGGCTGTTTAAACACGAGAGTTCACATAAATGATATTTGATTATTTTCTTCTTGGAAAGGTTTGCAGTCCTGTCCCGACAGACATTTCTCAAGAAACGAAGAAATATGGCCCCGATCAGCTTAAGGTATGGTGTACACCTTTGAAGGTATAGATTTTTGAAAGTTGTGTCCCTTTATGGTGTATGTGTTATTACTTTTTTTTCTGTTTTTTTCTTTTTGTTTCTGGGGTTGTTTTTTTTATTTTTTTTTTATTTTTTTTTTTTTCGAATTCGGTAGTTTTGTGTTAAGCGACATTCAATTATTTCCGGTCTTGCATTTATGGACTCTTAAAAGTCAATCTGAGCCTTGGTAAATTGTGAATGTTGAACCGTTTTAATCAAAGTAGTATGTACTCTGATATTAACATACATAATTATGTAATTATATTTTTTTCATATTTAACATTTTTCGTTGTAGATATTTGAAGTAGTACCAACACCGGTAATGTCGGAATATATACATGAAATTATCACAGGAGGAGGATCTCCCGTCGATGAAAACCTGATTGTAAGAAAATACAATACAATATACATTTACGAAAATATATAAATAGATAAACAAATGAGATTCAAACCCACCTGTTTATGTCTGAATTTCAGACTATTTGTCTGGCCATGCCTAATTTTTTTTTGTTCTTTTAAGATACACGTGGGAAAGGAAGCCCTGGAAGAATTTGAAAATGAGGTTGATATGGAATATCAGGTAAGTAATTAAAATGTTTACACTTGGAAATCTCAAAAAGGATTATTTTCAATATTCGCCTACAATATATAAAACAATAGTTAAAGTCCTATAAACATGATAACGTACAGTCATCTGAAACAGGGGGGATGTAGGATTTCGATACCAATAAATTATGGGTATGAGAAGCAAACAAAAAGTGGTGAATATTTAAATATCTGTCTTATTTTCAAATCATATTAATACTTCATCGAAACTTAATGTATCCAGGAGGCAGACGTTGATGAGACAAACGAAGAAGATACAAATCAGGATCAATATATACGACACAGCCAGGACGATCTTCAAACAAACAAATACAAACCGCCTGAAGGTGGAGATGGAACTGCACATGTGCAGGTATTCTAATTATTCGAATACGATATAGGATCACACAAGTCTTTTTTTTTTGTTTTTGTTTTTTTGTTTACAAATATAACCATTGTTTCAATGTAAGCATTCTATCATTTTCCTTTGTTTTGATTTGATTTTTCTGATTTGAAAGTGTAGCAATATCATGGATTTTTAGTCCCCTAATGTTTCCTATTTTGTTAGTTGCTTTGATTTATATTTTATTAATATTGGTGGTACGATTGCACTTTCATGAAGTTTTGGAAAATGATATTCAGAAATATTAGACATATAAATGATATAGATACAATACCATACAATACAATACAAATATCATTATTATTTCATTCATATATCTTTTTTGGTGCACAATTAAATCCAGTAATGGTATGTGATCTTACGTTCAATATATTGTTTTCCTGAAGAAATTAGGATCAGTCATATTTGAAAAGAAAAAATATAAAAGATTATGTCCAATATAAAATCGTTCAGTAGTAAGGAGCATGATTTATAATATATTTGAATGGATTAAGTCTACATTATATGTATTCTTTTGCTATAGAAAATGATGGAACAAATGGACTTGGACCATGACACGTCAGAATATTGCCTTTCTGTATCAAATAGCCAAGAACAACTCACGAGCAACTCTGGGGTAAATAAGTAATTAAAATTTAAAAGCAAAACAAAAAAGCAAAAAAAAACAAAAAACAAAAACAAAAAACAAAGAAATCAACACTTTTCATACTTTTCATCAAATTTCTCAATGATTGGACAAGACTTGGTAAGGTTATTTGATTTCATGAACTAGAAAACTATGGAATAACATTATTTTTTCCAGTATTGTAAATAAGACTACTACCTTGGTATTGTATTAATTATATGTTACTGAAGCCAAAGTTAATTTAAGCTTAATAATTTCATAATTGTGCAGGGTACTGATGATTCGAGCGATGAATCAGCTAAAATACATAAGCTTGAGCCAACATCTCAAGGCGGGCTTCAGGTCGATACTCATCGTGAAAGTGGAACTGAACAAAATGAGGTAAGTATTGTTTTCCTCACTACCGACCTAATCTTTGAATATCAAAAACTATTTAAGATGAGCATATCTACTTCCTCAATCTGTATATTAGTTTAATCAGTAACCTTATTTGTTCATATCATATATACGCAAGATGTTTTTTCCTATTGAATTGTATTGAAATAGAAATCTACTATCCCTACTAGAACGCAAACGAATTTTTCTTTCTTTTATTTATCACTTTGTAGCCAAGGTTGTAATAAAGCAAGAGACAAATAACTTTAAAATACGGTATTTATTATTCAATATTATAAAACGTATCTGAAACGACAAAAAGTTAATTCTGATATATACAAATGTGATCTTATCCGTCAGGAGGACGTCATCAACAAACATTAATATTAGTTACTTTAGGTAATCAATCTGCCCTTCATAACGGTATATATGTATACATTTTAGGAGTGCATACAGGATAAGGAGAAGGTCGACGATGACGAAACCAGAAACAAAAACAGTTTCGAACAAAGTGAAATTGATCAAAGGATGAGAAAATCAAGTGGAACTAACAGGAAGCGAAAATATTTGGTATTCGTTATTAATATTATCGTTATATATTCTTTCAACTTGGTATCTGAAGTGCAATTTTTTCGGGGTGCAAGATTTGCTAATATCATGTTCATGGAAGTGAGGAAAACGTTCGGTGTCCACCATATAAAATTGTTCTTTAATATTCTGAGAAAATTGACCTTGTTAAATGAAACTGTTTTTAAACTCAATGAACAGGAGCTGCATCCAGAAGGCCAGCGTGCAGAGGATAGCGATGGACATGAAACCAACAAAACTGCAAAGATCGAGAAAGGAATAAAACAAAGAAAGAAGAATAACTTTCGGAAAAAGACATTGGTAAGAACATAAATTTTATTTTTCTAGATTTGTTAATAGCATAGAACTTATTTCTTCTATTTCCATTTAAACATGATTCTTAAATTGATCAGGTTTTGCTATTGATATATGAAGAAAGGGCAAAATATTTGTATTGTGTAGTTAAACATTTGTTACTCACGGACATAGTATATGATGTTGATTCTAATGAAAAGACACACTTTCTCTGCTTGACTTTTGTTTGTTATACAATCTTAAGTTTTCACAAATCAATGAATGAATATTTGTCGACTCATCACATACTTAACTAAAAGCTTTGGTAACATGATTAATACACCAATAACTTATACATTTACATTTTTTTTACATTATCATATAGGGTCGCAAGAAGTCAGCCAACCATTGGAAGATATCTGCAGGAAACCCTAAACCAGTTATCAATGTATGTTCTATTTCAATATTTTTTTTCTTTTTTTTTCTTCTTCTTTTTTTTTGTCATAATTCTTTTAAGAACACCAATTAAGTAAAGAAAATATTGTTGACACAAGCTCAACTACAATATGAAGTTCGAAGGACTTTGGTGAGGATATGCAACATGATGTAGATACATTTCTTCCTTTTTGAAAAATATATCAACGTTGTCGATTTTTTTTCAAGTTCGGTTAAGCAACATATTTGTTTAATTTTTGTTCAATATTTTTGCATATAAATTTTATCATCATGTATATTTCAGGGCCCCAAAACATGCTCTGATGCAGAGCGAGAAAAGCGAAGAAGCTCATCTAGACCACCGGACAAAGTAAGGACGTTATATAACGATCAGTTTTAATGTCAATTATCGTAATATGGCATGTTTCAATGTGATATCTTAACATATGAGTGTTGTAATGCAAGGTGTTATAATATGACGTTTTGTGATATAACGTGTTGTAAGGAGTTGTGTTATGATTGTTGTAATATGATGTGTAATAATGTGTAGTGTTGTTATATGAAGTGTTGAAATATGATATTTTGTAACGCTACGTTTTGTAATGTGACATTTGTGATATGACGTGTTGTAATGTGATGTGTCGTGGAACGACGTGTCGTAGCATGATGTGTTATAATGTGATGTGTCGTAGTATGACGTATCGTAGTATGACGTGTTGTAGTATGATGTCTTATCATGTGACGTGTTGTAGTATGATGTCTTATCATATGACGTGTTGTAGTATGATGTCTTATCATGTGACGTGTTGTAGTATGATGTCTTATCATGTGACGTGTTGTAGTATGATGTCTTATCATGAGACGTGTCGTAGTTTAATTAATTATGTGTCGTGTCGTAGTATCGTAGATGATGTGTTGTAGTATGATATCTTGTAGCATGACGTGTTGTAGTATGACATGGTGTAGTATGATGTGTTGTAGTATGACGTGTCGTAGTATAACATGTTGTAGTATGACGTGTTGTAGTATGATGTGTTGTAGTATGGCGTGTTGTAGTATTATGTGTTTTAGTATGACGTGTTGTAGTATATGTGTTGTATTATGACGTGTTGTTGTATGACGTGTTGTTGTATGACGTGTTGCAGTATATGTGTTGTAGTATGACGTGTCGTAGTATAACATGTTGTAGTATGACGTGTTGTAGTATGATGTGTTATAGTATGACGTGTTGTAGTATGATGTGTTGTAGTATGACGTGTTGTAGTATGATGTGTTGTAATATGACGTGTCGTAGTATGACATGTTGTACTATGATGTATTGTAGTATTATATGTTGTAGTATGACGTGTTGTAGTATGAAGTGTTGTAATATGACGTATTGTGTATGATGTGTTGTAGTATGACATGTTATAGTGTGACGCGTCGTAGTATGACGTGTTGTATTATAATATGTTGTAGTATGATGTGTTGTAGTATGATGTGTTACAGTATGACGTGTCGTAGTATGACGTGTTGTAGTATGATGTGTTGTAGTTTGATGTGTTGTAGTGTGACATCTTGTAGTATGACGTATTGTACTATGACGTGATGTAGTGTAACGTGTTGTAGTATGACGTGTTGTAGTATGATATGTTGTAGTATGACGTGTTGTAGTATGACGTGTTGTAGTATGACATGTTGTAGTATGACGTGTTGTAGTATGATATGTTGTAGTATGACGTGTTGTAGTATGACGTGTTGTAGTATGACGTGTTGTTGTATGACGTGTTGTAGTATGACGTGTTGTAGTATCACGTGTTGTAGTATCACGTGTTGTAGTATGACGTATTGTACTATGACGTGATGTAATGTAACGTGTTGTAGTATGACGTGTTGTAGTATGACATGTTGTAGTATGACGTGTCGTAGTATGACATGTTGTAGTATGACGTGTTGTAGTATGATGTGTTGTATTATGACGTGTTGTAGTATATGTGTTGTAATATGACGTGTTGTAGTATGACATGTTGTAGTATGATATGTTGTAGTATGACGTGTTGTAGTATCACGTGTTGTTGTATGACGTATTGTAGTATGACGTGTTATAGTATGACGTGTTGTAGTATAACGTGTTGTAGTATGACGTGGCGTAGTATGATGTTTTGTAGTATGATGTGTTGTAGTATGATGTGTTGTAGTATAACGTGTTTCAGTATGATGTGTTGTAGTATGACGTGTTGTAATATGACGTCTCGTAGTATGTGATGTAGTATGACGTGTTGTAGTATGACGTGTTGTAATATGATGTGTTGTAGTATGACGTGTCGTAGTATGACGTGTCGTAGTATGACGTGTTGTAGTATGATGTGTTGTAGTATGACGTGTCGTAGTATGACATGTTGTACTATGATGTATTGTAGTATTATATGTTGTAGTATGACGTGTCGTAGTATGACGTGTTGTAGTATGATGTGTTGTATTATGACGTGTTGTAGTATGACGTGTTGTACAATGACGTGATGTAGTGTAACGTGTTATAGTATGACGTGTTGCAGCATGACGTGTTGTAGTATGACGTATTGTAGTATGACGTGTTGTAGTATGATGTGTTGTAATATGACGTGTCGTAGTATGACATGTTGTACTATGATGTATTGTAGTATTATATGTTGTAGTATGACGTGTTGTAGTATGACGTGTTGTAGTATGATATGTTGTAGTATCACGTGTTGTAGTATGACGTGTTGTAATATGACGTCTCGTAGTATGATGTGTTGTAGTATGACGTGTTACAGTATGACGTGTCGTAGTATGACGTGTCGTAGTATGATGTGTTGTAGTATGATGTGTTGTAGTATGATGTGTTGTAGTATGATGTGTTGTTATGTGACGTGTTATAATATAAATCGTTGTAATGTTTCCTGAAACACCGTAACATTTCATTTTATTGAAGTTGTTGTTTCTATATTTGTGATATTTGTTTATTTATCACGTTTTTGTTGTTGAAATATTGTTAAATGTTTTGTTTTGTTTTTTGTTGTTGTGTTTTTTTTTTAGGAAAATAGTCAAGTTTTGATTTGTTCTAATGATAGACGATATTCCGATTATGAAAACTACACCTAAAAGTATTTTCGTACTGATTTTCAACTTTTGACCTCAAATAGCTTATTCTGCATAATATTGCAATGTAATAGTTGTCATATATATTTACAGATGTTTCCATACAACTAAAACGGATGTATTCGGAACATGAAAAATCCTTCCTCAACCCGCCCCCCCTTCTCCCACTTTTTCTATATTTTTTTGGATTTTTTTTTTCAAAGACCATCTTCATTTAAGACAGAAATCAATTATGTTGCGTTAAACTTTATTTTAATCTATTTTCTTAGAACACGGGCGATCTATGGACGATATTTAAGTGGTCGATGGCGTTTTACGGTGCACTGGTGTTTACATTTTTGGTAAATATTGTTACATGTATTTTATTACCTACGTTCAATTTAGAATATAATGTAAGAAAAGCGTATTTTGAGCAAATTAAAACCATTGTTTTCTCTTGTGTTCATCATATTACACTATATTACATATTTCTTCTATCGTAAGTCCAAAATTAAATCTTTAAATTAGTTCATCATAAATCTTCGATTAATTACATCACCAAAATACATTTGTCGTTGCAGACGTCTTCATTTGCTGTGAAGTTGATATCAATTGTGACAGTATCAGGGACAACACTGTGCATATTTTATTTCATGAATGCCAGATCTGTTGTTGGTAAGTTATTCGTTAATTTAGTACTGGTCACGCATGAATGATTTTTAATGGAAAACCAATCTACATCAATAGACAACGAATTAAATACATTATACCCCTTTCTGTGCTTGCAGATGATCAGAATGAGCAGACGACTGCAACCCCTGATACAATATTAAAGAAAGAAAGATTGAAAAGTAAGATATTTCTCTTTCTACAGTATCTTAATGCTATGACAGACATTTTTTGTTAATCATGAGAGATGATATACAAATCCTTAAAAACAACACTTTTTTCATCATTTCTCTGCTTCAACATTACAAATAAATTCAACAACAATAGTCACTTCTTACCGTAATCTTACCGTATGAGAGACGTGATGACCTCATTTCCATAAGTGATTATGTTGTATTTCTCATGCTAGTCTACCCTGTTGTATTTCTTACACTTGTCTACACTGTTGTATTTCTCATACTTGTCTACACTGTTTTATTTCTTATACTTGTCTACACTGTTGTATTTCTCATACTTGTCTACACTGTTGTATTTCTCATGCTAGTCTACATTGTTGTATTTCTCTTGCTAGTCTACACTGTTGTATTTCTCATGCTAGTCTACATTGTTGTATTTCTCATACTATTCTACATTGTTGTATTTCTCATACTAGTCTACATTGTTGTATTTCTCATGCTAGTCTACACTGTTGTATTTCTCATGCTAGTCTACACTGTTGTATTTCTCATGCTAGTCTACACTGTTGTATTTCTCATACTAGTCTACACTGTTGTATTTCTCATGCTAGTCTACACTGTTGTATTTCTCATGCTAGGCTACACTGTTATATTTCTAATGCTAGGCTACACTGTTGTATTTCTTAGACTTGTCTACACTGTTTAGATGACTAACATATAAGAACTACTACCCAACATTGGTCTGTAACAGAGCGCATGATTGGTTAAATAATAATTACTTCCTCCGTTAGGGATCGAATGCTGGGCCTCCTCAGCCTTAATAGTCTTATGCCCAACCGATCGAACTAAATAGAAAATCTCTCTTACCCAGAGGCTTGTATTTTTTCAGGAATACAAGTCGAATAGCATGGGCAGTGGTGTCTTGTTCTTTAACATTCATTTGACTATCTGGTGGTATTTCGTTAGAGTTTTTCACGTGACCTAAATATTTTACAGGATATGACAATTAGACATCATAGCACATATCCGGTACTTCACCGGAAGTACCTTGCCCTTTACCTACTCGTTTGTTGTGATGTCTTCTCCGACCTGTTGTTGTCTCAACATATCTTTATCCGTTCGCATCATAGAAATACTGTTATGATAATTATGATTGAGTTATTTACATTTTTTGCTGATATGTTAGTTAAGGTTTATCGCAAAAGTAAAAATTATTCCTAGTAAAGTTTCTGTTACAGCACGGTAACATCGTGAATCGGTACAACCAAAATTGATGTAATATTATAAAAAATGAATTTAACATTGATCTTATTTCCCTCTTAGGACTGTATCAAATACATATTGATATATAATAAAATATTCTGCTTTATTCAGGTCAACCTATTCCTTTTCCGCGAACAGATCCGTATCAGGTATGTCAAATCTACATTGTATTTCCATGCTAAAAGAATCCAGTAGATGAGAAGTTATTAAATGAATGTCAGTCAAAAAACGCTTAACAGAGATATCAAAATAGCCGTTATTCAATGTTTTCATGGAATTTATATTTCGCTAATTTCCATGCTAAACTCCGAAACAGACGGATTGTAATGAAATGTAATACCAATAGGTTTGTACTGGAAGGTGGTCTCAGTAGATTTTCTAAAGACTGGTTCCTGCGTAATTTCGCTGAATTTCTGTGCCCCGTGATTTTTTTTTGCTTTTGCATTTTTTCTAAATTGTATAGGTTATGAGTATACATATACTTGAGATTTGTTAATATTTTGATAAATATCATTCATGAGGAATTAAGATTTGAATCAGGTCGTTAATTATGCAGTGATTTTAACATAAACATTGTATGTTATTTTATACCCAATGTTCGTATATTCCTATCTAACTACAGTGGAACTTCGTTAACTCGTTTTTAATATAAAAGTATTTCTTCCATTAACAATTGTACGCATGAATCTTCCGTTAACGTTAACGAATTGAAAATATGTTTTATTTCTTTTTCAGGCAGAGAAAGTCCACCGTTGGTTATATAATGAAATTGCTAATTATATACCTGTCAGCGATAATGTTTATCACCAGTTTCTTAATTTTGTATCTATCTATTTAAACCCAGCTGAACGATCAGATTGTAATAGAAATGTAATCGCGTTTCTCGATAAGCTCGAGTCAAAAGGAATAATATCAGTTGGTAATTATAGAGCACTGCATGAACTAAAACTCCATGGGCAAGATCAATACATCATTAATATCGTACACGAACCAGAAAAATCTTACTTCCATGCAAAACAGCAAGCTTTTGGTATCTAAACGTTCTGCAATATTATGAACTAAAATATTCAATGTTGATAATCCGTTTCATATCAAACGTTTATACTTTGATGTATTTTGTGTAAAAAGGTTTTTTATATTTTTAATTTCATATTTAGAGTGACATGAATGAAACATAAATAGCTTTCGCTTAGACTTATAGATGTTCCTTTAAATAGAAATTCCCATCAAGTGTCGAATGTGAGAGTGAACTATGAATATGCGCTTCGAAGAGAGATTTGAAAAATAACATAGGAAGACGAACTGCGGTTTTTTTATTTCGCTTTCTCAAGTTAAAAAAGAAATGAAAATTTCAAAATTTATTATAAAAAGATATTTTGTATATGAGTGAACATTCAGTCTTTGCAACCTTTGTATTTTGAGGTGTTTTTCTACTTTCAATGTCCGTGATTCATGTAATTTTCCTTTTTTTATTGGTTGATTGGTAGATTTTAATGATATACTTCATGTTTATATTTTGTTAAAGAAAGACAACTCTCTGAAATCAAAACAATCTAATTATCTTTACGTTAAGAATGAGCACAATTACTTCTATGATGTTGTATTACATTTAGGAGTAAATAAAAAAAGGTTCATGTGAAAATTTATTCAAAAGAATTTCAAAACGTTCCGAGAAATTCGAATTCTTGTGCAGATATTTATGAAAAGTGAACATCAAATTATTTTTTTCACAGTTTTTTTTTGTTTTTTTTTTTTTGTTTTTTGTTTTTTTTATTGTATTGTTAATCATGTTCAAGTTTGATGACATCTTCAGTAAACATTTATTGTTCAGTCTGTCAACAATGCGTCTATCAATCAGATATCTTGGTCATGAGGCATCGATTCTACATTGAAAATCTTCAATGGATAGTTTTATTTTCCAAATCATATTACCCTTTTGTAGGTTCTGAATGACGTCATAAGATACAGCAGGTAATGATAAAACAACACAAGAAAGCAGATTGAAATGAAGCAATTTATTATTTTCATACACTGTCGATATTTAATTGATGATCTTAATTTCAAGGAACGTTTTCGTTGGCTAAAAAAAATATGTAATCAGTCGTAGCAATAACGTAAAAAAAAATACGTCGTCTTTTGTTATGTCGTTTTTGATTGGCTAATACAGCAGTATAATAACTTTTCAGAGAAAAGCCCTTCAATCAAAATAGATTTCCAGGGTAATTTATCTAGTAAATATAATTATAAAGATTAAGTTGGCCACAATTTCATGTTATGGAGATATAACGAGCAATAGCGGAGTCGGGGGTGCACTCTATATAAACTGCTTCAAGTTAATCCTTTGTGCGGTAGAAAAACATGATTCAATTGATGGAATAGTTAAGGTATTCGTCTTTAATTCATCCTCGAAGCCATATCTGTATTTTTTTATAGATAATGCATTTAACACTCAAGGCACATTATGGAACATATTCATGAATTTATAGGTTCAGTTTTCGAAATTAACGCGATGTTATAAAAATAATCTTTTTTTACATATCCACTCTCTCTTTCTTAGATTACATTATTTTATCACTCAGCCAATTAACAAATTCTATGGCTATATTTGAAATACTAAATCAAATCCAGCACATCTATTTGAAAACAAGTATGAAATCTAATTGTCTTATTCGCTGATTCGCCATTTGCATGTAGATTGAGATAAAAAAAAATCTTGGTGTTTGAACAAATATTTGAATCCGTCGCGCGCAACAGAAACACACTAGAAAGACTTCTATCATTTGAATGATTTAAAATATTAACTAATTTGATTTGGAATGCACATTAAGGAACTTTGTATATCTGAGAGAACGTATATAGAATAACTACATTACTTTTAGAACCTCAATGATCAAGTTCGCTTCAAATATTAGTTAGTACAAGTTCCTGCCACTCAGTTCTTTATCTGTTAGTCTGAAGTGTTAGTCAAGGAATGTTCTATCTTTTAATTTAAACTATATTATGTCTTTCAATTGTGAGAACCATGTATATGAAATGCAGTTATTTTATCTATCTTTCTCTCAAAAGTCCCCATTGTGTATATAAAGGAGAAAATATATTTACAGTGTTATGAACTTCAGAGTCATTTTACTTCCTTTTAAATGAGAATTTCGTTTTCTGTCACTAGTAAGTATCCATGCTATGTATAGTTAAATTATGTGTACCTAAATGGCACATGTTTATTAGAATAGATAAATACAAACGAGTATTTAGTACCTGAAACGGAAATGACGTTAATTTCTTTATTTAAACTTGCAGCAGTAGATGTACGGGAAGACGTGACATGTTTGGCATTTTTTTTCTAATAAATAATTTTCCGTCAATATTTCAGTTCGAGTTACAGGACTTGTACACATATGAATAATGTCAAAATGATATTAATGATAGCTCTGGTACACCGTCAAAGGTATGAATGAGATACGCCTGGTATATTAGATCCCTTTGATTCCATATCAGAGAAGGAGGTATCTTTAACAAAAAAAAAAAAAAAACATATATCTGTAAATTTAGTTTAAATTGATTGTCATTGGCTTGGACAAAGTAACGTCATAAAGAACCAATATAAAGGCAAAGTCACTGGCGAAAGTTCTGAATAAACTCGTAAACGATGAGAATGAGAATGTTTATTATAATATTCACAAAATATCCAATTGTCAGAACTGATCAATGGTCCTGACAATTTATTTCGGAAACCGTGAAAAGTCTTATCTTCTTCTCCGATTTAACTTGTCTTTTTGTTTAGTGTATTAAACTTCCAGTCACTGACGTGGGTCTTTATTACGCTTATATATCGGCCCCTCCTCTCCTCAGATTTCTTCTATATTAATATTCATCACATATCGTGAAAACGACCAGTATATAGGCAAAGTCCCTGGCGAAAGTTCTGAATATACCCGTAAACTGTGCCTATTTACAGCTTCTCGTCCGATAATCATTAAAGTTAAATTATACCATTTTCCGTAACGTGACCAATAGATTCTGGCTCCTTTATCATAATCTCAGAAAATCAGTTTATCTTTTCAGCAATAAAAACGGAAACATTTATTTCATGTTAACCTGGGTTCAGAGAGTTGATATTTAATTCATACTTTACCATTTAAGTTTTAAAACACCCGTATACGTCCTTTATAGATCTAGTAATTCTTTATTTTCTAATCAACCTCGTTAGATATTGATATTTCAGTACCAGTTGATAGGCTAGGTCCCTGGCATACATTTTGAATAAACTCGTAAACGATGCCTACATCAACCTTCCTACATAAATGTTCTTATTTGCTAATGATGTAAAAGATAATTTTAGTATAATATTCACAAAATACCCCGTCTTCCGAACTGATCAATGATCCTGACACTTTATTTCAGAAGACGTGGAAAGTCCGATCTTTGTCTCCGATTTAACTTGTCTTTTTGTCTAGTGTATTAATTTTTTTCCAGTCACTGACGTGGGTCTGTATTACACTTATATATTGGCCCCTCCTGTCCTCAGATTTCATCGATATTAATGTCCATCACATATCGTGATGAGGACCAGTATATAGGCAAAGTCCCTGGCGAAAGTTCTGAATATACTCGTAAACTGTGCCTATTTACAGCTTTTTGTCCGATAACCGTTAAAGTTAAATTATACCATTTTCCATAACGTGATCAATAGATTCTGACTCCTTTATCAAAATCTCAGAAAATCAGTTTGTCCCTTCCGAATTAACAACGATTTTTCTCATTTCATCCTAACCTGGGCCCAGAGAGTTGATATTTAATCTCTACTTTATCATTGACGTTAAACACACACCCGTATATGTCCTTTGTATCATTCATCATTCTGTATTTAAGGACCAGTTGATAGGCTATGTTCCAGGCTTAAATTCTGAATAAACTC
Source organism: Pecten maximus (assembly GCF_902652985.1). Lineage (NCBI taxonomy): Eukaryota > Metazoa > Mollusca > Bivalvia > Pectinida > Pectinidae > Pecten > Pecten maximus. The sequence continues at coordinate 41,545,911 of NC_047021.1, forward strand.
GTAAACGATACCTTCAGACAGCTTCTTATTTGGTGATGATTTAGATTAAGATTTTTATTATAATATTCACTTAACATCAAATCTTCCGAACTGATCAATTGTCCTGACACTTTTTTTTGGAAGATGTGGAAAGTCCGATTTTCTTTTCCGATTTAACTTGTCTTTTTTGTCTAGAGTGTTAACCTTCTTTTAGACGTGGGTCTTTATTACGCTTATATATCAACCCCTCCTGTTCTCAGATTTCTTTCATATTGATATTCATCGCATTTCGTGATCAGGACCAGTAAATAGCCAAAGTCCCTGGCGAAAGTAAACTGTGCCTATTTACAGCTCCTTGTCCGATAATCATTATAGTTAAATTATACCATTTTCCTTAACGTGACCAATAGATTCTCACTCCTTTATCATATTCTCAGAAAATCAGTTTGCCCCTTCCGAATTAACAACGATTTTTCTCATTTCATCCTAACCTGGGCTCAGAGAGTTGATATTTAATCCATACTTTTCCAATGAAGTGTAAAAACACCCGTATACGTCCTTTGTATCTCTCATAATCTTTTATTTTTTGATCAACCTCGTTAGATATTTGCATTTAAGGACCAGTTGATAGGCTATGTACCTGGCTAATTTTTTTTAATAAACTCGTAAACGAAACCTACATCAATTTCCCTACATAAAGGATATTATTTGCTAATGATGTAAATGATAATTTTTAGTACAATATTCACAAAACATCAAATCGTCTGAACTGATCAATGGTACCGACACTTTATTTCGGAAGACGTTGAAAGTCCGATCTTCGTCTCCGGTTTAACTTGTTGTTTTTTTGTTTAGTGTATTAAATTTCTTCCAGTCACTGACGTGGATCTGTATTACGTTTATATATTGGCCCCTCCTGTTCTCAGATTTCTTCAATATTAATATTCATCTTATTTCGTGATTAGGACCATTAAATAGGCAAAGTCCCTGGCGAAAGTTCTGAATATACCCGTAAACTGTGCCTATTTACAGCTTCTCGTCCGATAATCATTAGAGTTAAATGATACCATTTTCCATAACGTGACCAATAGATTCTGGCTCCTTTATCATAATCTCAGAAAATCAGTTTATCTCTTCAGTAATAAAAACGGAAACATTTATTTCATGTTAACCTGGGTTCAGAGAGTTGATATTTAATTCATACTTTACCATTTAAGTTTAAAAACACCCGTATACGTCCTTTATTTATCTAGTAATTCTTTATTTTCTAATCAACCTCGTTATATATTGATATTCAAGTACCACTTGATAGGCTAGGTCCCTGGCATAAATTTTGAATAAACTCATAAAAGATGCCTACATCAACCTTCCTACATAAATGTTGTTATTTGCTAATGATGTAAATGATAATTTTTAGTACAATATTCACAAAACATCAAATCGTCTGAACTGATCAATGGTACCGACACTTTATTTCGGAAGACGTTGAACGTCCTATCTTCGTCTCCGATTTAACTTTTTTTTTTTTTTTTTTAGTGTATTAAATTTCTTCCAGTCAATGACGTGGATCTGTATTACATTTATATATTAGCCCCTCCTGTTCTCAGATTTCTTCAAAATTAATATTCAGCTTATTTCGTGATAAGGACCAGTAAATAGGCAAAGTCCCTGGCGAAAGTTCTGAATATACCCATAAACTGTGCCTATTTACAGCTTTTTGTCCGATAACCGTTAAAGTTAAATGATACCATTTTCCCAAACGTGATCAATAGATTCTGACTCCTTTATCCAAATCACAGAAAATGAGTTTGTCCCTTCAGAATTAAAAACGAAAACATTTATCTTATCTTAACCTAGGTTCAGAGAATTGATATTGAACTATTAGTTTACAATTGAAGTCAAAAGAACAACGTATATGTCCTTTGTATCATTCATCATTCTATATTTTCTGATCAATCATGAAAGACATTTGGATTTAGGGAGCAGTTGATAGGCTATGTTCCAGGCTTAAATTCTGAATTAACTTGTAAACGATACCTTCATACAACTTCTTATTTGGTGATGATTTAAGATTAAGTTTTTTATTATAATATTCACTCAACATCAAATCTTCCGAACTGATCAATTGTCTTGACACTTTATTTTGGCAAACGTGAAAAGTCTGATCCTCTCCGATTTAGTTTGTCTTTTTTGTCTAGAGTGTTAACCTTCTTTTAGGCGTGGGTCTTAATTACGCTTATATATCAACCCCTCCTGTCCTCAGATTTCTTCTATATTAATATTCATCGCATTTCGTGATCAGGACCATTAAATAGGCAAAGTCCCTGGCGAAAGTTCTGAATATACCCGTAAACTGTGCCTATTTACAGCTTCCTGTCCGATAATCATTGAAGTTAAATGATACCATTTTCCATAACGTGACCAATAGATTCTGGCTCCTTTATCATAATCTCAGAGAAATATCATACTTTACCATTTAAGTTTAAAAACACCCGTATACGTCCTTTATAGATCTAGTAATTCTTTATTTTCTAATCAACTTCGTTAGATATTGATATTTCAGTACCAGTTGATAGGCTAGGTCCCTGGCATACATTTTGAATAAACTCGTAAACGATGCCTACATCAACCTTCCTACATAAATCTTCTGATTTGCTAATGATGTAAAAGATAATTTTAGTATAATATTCACAAAATACCCCGTCTTCCGAACTGATCAATGATCCTGACACTTTATTTCAGAAGACGTGGAAAGTCCGATCTTTGTCTCCGATTTAACTTGTCTTTTTGTCTAGTGTATTAATTTTTTTCCAGTCACTGACGTGGGTCTGTATTACACTTATATATTGGCCCCTCCTGTCCTCAGATTTCTTCGATATTAATGTCCATCACATATCGTGATAGGGACCAGTAAATAGGCAAAGTCCCTGGCGAAAGTTCTGAATATACTCGTAAACTGTGCCTATTTACAGCTTCTCGTCCGATAATCATTGAAGTTAAATGATACCATTTTCCCTAACACGATCAATAGATTCTGACTCCTTTATCAAAATCTCAGAAAATCAGTTTGTCCCTTCCGAATTAACAACGATTTTTCTCATTTCATCCTAACCTGGGTCCAGAGAGTTGATATTTAATCCCTACTTTATCATTGACGTTAAACACACACCCGTATATGTCCTTTGTATCATTCATCATTCTGTATTTAAGGACCAGTTGATAGGCTATGTTCCAGGCTTAAATTCTGAATAAACTCGTAAACGATACCTTCAGACAGCTTCTTATTTGGTGATGATTTAGATTAAGATTTTTATTATAATATTCACAAAACATCAAATCGTCTGAACTGATCAATGGTACCGACACTTTATTTCGGAAGACGTTGAAAGTCCGATCTTCGTCTCCGATTTAACTTGTTGTTTTTTTGTTTAGTGTATTAAATTTCTTCCAGTCACTGACGTGGATCTGTATTACGTTTATATATTGGCCCCTCCTGTTCTCAGATTTCTTCAATATTAATATTCATCTTATTTCGTGATAAGGACCAGTAAATAGGCAAAGTCCCTGGCGAAAGTTCTGAATATACCCGTAAACTGTGCCTATTTACAGCTTTTTGTCCGATAACCGTTAAAGTTAAATGATACCATTTTCCCAAACGTGATCAATATATTCTGACTCCTTTATCCAAATCACAGAAAATGAGTTTGTCCCTTCAGAATTAAAAACGAAAACATTTATCTTATCTTAACCTAGGTTCAGAGAATTGATATTGAACTATTATTTTACAATTGAAGTCAAAAGAACAACCGTATATCTCCTTTGTATCATTCATCATTCTATATTTTCTGATCAATCATGAAAGACATTTGGATTTAGGGAGCAGTTGATAGGCTATGTTCTAGGCTTAAATTCTGAATTAACTTGTAAACGATACCTTCATACAACTTCTTATTTGGTGATGATTTAAGATTAAGTTTTTTATTATAATATTCACTCAACATCAAATCTTCCGAACTGATCAATTGTCTTGACACTTTATTTTGGCAAACGTGAAAAGTCTGATCTTCTCCGATTTAGTTTGTCTTTTTTGTCTAGAGTGTTAACCTTCTTTTAGACGTGGGTCTTAATTACGCTTATATATCAACCCCTCCTGTCCTCAGATTTCTTCCATATCAATATTCATCGCATTTCGTGATAAGGACCATTAAATAGGCAAAGTCCCTGGCGAAAGTTCTGAATATACCCGTAAACTGTGCCTATTTACATCTTCCTGTCCGATAATCATTGAAGTTAAATGATACCATTTTCTATAACGTGACCAATAGATTCTGGCTCCTTTATCATAATCTCAGAAAATCAGTTTATCTTTTCAGCAATAAAAACGGAAACATTTATTTCATGTTAACCTGGGTTCAGAGAGTTGATATTTAATTCATACTTTACCATTTAAGTTTAAAAACACCCGTATACGTCCTTAATTTTTATCTAGTAATTCTTTATTTTCTAATCAACCTCGTTATATATTGATATTCAAGTACCACTTGATAGGCTAGGTCCCTGGCATAAATTTTGAATAAACTCATAAACGATGCCTACATCAACCTTCCTACATAAATGTTCTTATTTGCTAATGATGTAAAAGATAATTTTAGTATAATATTCACAAAATACCCCGTCTTCCGAACTGATCAATGATCCTGACACTTTTTTTCAGAAGACGTGGAAAGTCCGATCTTTGTCTCCGATTTAACTTGTCTTTTTGTCTAGTGTATTAATTTTTTTCCAGTCACTGACGTGGGTCTGTATTACACTTATATATTGGCCCCTCCTGTCCTCAGATTTCTTCGATATTAATGTCCATCACATATCGTGATAGGGACCAGTAAATAGGCAAAGTCCCTGGCGAAAGTTCTGAATATACTCGTAAACTGTGCCGATTTACAGCTCCTTGTCCGACAATCATTATAGTTAAATGATACTATTTTCCTTAACGTGACCAATAGATTCTCTCTCCTTTATCAAAATCTCAGAAAATCAGTTTGACCCCTCCGCATTAACAACGGACACATTTATTTCACCCTAACCTGTGCTCAGAGAGTTCATATTTAATCTATACTTCATCATTGACGTTAAACACACACCCGTATATGTCCTTTGTATCATTCATCATTCTATATTTTCTGATCAATCATGAAAGACATTTGGAATATAGGGAGCAGTTGATAGGCTATGTTCCAGGCTAAAATTCTGAATTAACTTGTAAACGATACCTTCATACAACTTCTTATTTTTGTTGATGATTTAGATTAAAAGTTTTATTATGATATTCACTCAACATCAAATCTTTCGAACTGATCAATGATCCTGACACTTTATTTTGGCAAACGTGAAAAGTCTTATCTTCTCCGATTTAGTTTGTCTTTTTTTGTCTAGAGGATTAACCTTCTGTCAGACGTGGATCTGTATTACACTTATATATTGGCCCCTCCTGTCCTCAGATTTCTTCCATATTAATATTCATCACACTTCGTGATAAGGACCAGTAAATAGGCAAAGTCCCTGGCGAAAGTTCTGAATATACTCGTAAACTGTGCCTATTTACAGCTTCTTGTCCGATAATATTTGAAGGTCAATGATACCAGATCAATAGATTCTGACTCCGTTATGGAAATCTCAGAAAATCAGTTTGTCCCTTCCGAATTAACAACGGAAACATTTATTCAGTCCCTGGGGAAAGTTCTGAATATACGCGTGAACTGTGCCTATGTACAGCTTGTTGTCCGATAATCAGTTTGGTTGAATTTTTCCTTTTTCTAGAGATTCGACTTCCTTATTTTTTTTAAATCAGAAATAACTTTGTTGCTTCCGTTTTCACAACGAAAACGTTTATTTCATACTAACCAGGTACAGGAAGTTGATATAGAATCCATACAAATATTTGTAGTTAGGGACCAGTTCATAGGCTAAGCCCCTGGCGTAATTTTTTAGTATACCCGTAAACAAAGCCTACTAATTTCTCCTCGCTAAAGAATGTGAGTGATACTCGTGAAATAATATCGAAACATATTCTGAACTGCCATGTTGACGGGGAAATCAAAGTTACTGTGAAAGTCATCAAACTTTCAGTGCAGAAACTAACCAAATATCTGTCTCTGGAACTAAATATTGTTTTCACTATCTATTTAATCCTCAAATACACGACATATTGCTGATATCAATGCAAATTGTGTTACACAGATCGTGTAATTGACTATTGTATTTGTCTCTAAAGAGATTGAAGAAATAAAATGTGCATAGAGCTCCAACTTTATTTAGAAATCATATACAATTTGTCTTGCAAAATAGTATTTAACATCAGAATTCGCTTAACAAATTATGATATACTACGTAGTAAATCATTTTACGTCCTGATCGGTCTCATTTTATACTTTTTTCTGAGTTAACTTCTGTTTCGCGTAACCTATTTCGAATTTCGAAAATATTACTGATGGCAGCAGAGCAAAATGTACAGTAACATGATATAATGCATTACTTACCATTAACAATTAATTAGTGATAACTATATGCAAACATTAAATCCCAAAGCATCATTATTTAGACTTTATGTGATTAGTGTGGGCAGAAACCTAAGTACCCGGGGAAAACCCACATTTTCGGGTAGGTGATCCGATACCTTTTCACGTCCTATCTGGGAATCAAACCCCGGCCGCCTAGGTGAAAGGCAAGTGTGTTAAAACTGTGCCAACCGACCACCCAATATCTATCGCTAGTCTATATTTAGATAATATCATACCTTTATTTCCCAGAATTCAGTGGTTGAGAAATCCCTGGAAATGTGAACTTATTGCTGTGTCACTGTGTTTATGCTTTGTTTATATGAGAATAGGTTATTGACAATGGTACATAATGATAACGCGGGTACACTATTTCCCCTTCACTGTTATATCTCATTACCGTTTTCAAAAAAAAGTCCTCAATGAATAGGTAGTTACATAAACGAAATTATGAATATTCTAAATTTCTCCAATTAAGACCAGCACACAAGTCAATTTAGTATCATTTATTAAGGATTAACCCTTATCATAAAAAGCTTCGTTTCAGCGGTTTATAATGAGAACACCCTCCGGTTATTTTGTGTTATAGCTCCATAACATAAAAGATATATTCAAATTTATCCTTATAATTATGTTTAATATACACAATCCCTGTGGAAATCCACTATAACAGACGAGCTCTTTTATCATAAAATTTATTATGCCGCAGTTGCGGCCAATCAAAAACGACGTTCCAAACCGCGATGTTATTTTTAACGTTATCAAATTTTTAAGCCAATGGAAATGCTTTTAAAATCTAGATTTAATTATTTCTTAACAATCCCGTAAAACACCCCGAATAAATTAAAAAGGAAAAGTTGTGTTTTCTAATAAAAGAATAAAAAAACAAACACTAACAAATAAACACAAAAATGTCTTTCTTTGGAAATTTTAAACCTTGTCCGATACTCGTCTACCTTATACAATCTGACTAAACTACTGCTGACAAAAATAAAACCTAAACCAATCGAGTTCAAACACCTGTATCAAAGTGCACTTCAAAATATCAAACAAAAAGTGCCATATCATGACTCTTATCTATTTTATATATAAATATGTTTAGTATAAACGTCCAGTACCATTATACACCCAGATTACTTCGTTTATCATTTACTCGAGATAATTAACTTTGCCATAACATCTTGATCTGCTCCATTACGTGGTTCTTTGAAGACAGCAGGAGTTTCAATAATATCTATGTACGATTTCTGTAAACATTTGGCGCACTCAAATTTGGCGCATAGTAATTTTTAACAGATAAACGCAATGATGAAATGGCGTACTTACATTTTTCCTGTAGCAATGGTTATACACAATTAACGCTATTAACGCAATCTTATTTTAGCGAAATATGTCCACCAAGAAAAGCGCGAAAATAAAAGATAAAAACAAAACAAAAACAGAAACGTAGTCGTTAATATGGCGTCATTCAGATATAGAGAAAAAAGTTGTATTGTTTTATTGTATTATAGCATGTAACATAAATGTATATATACCCTTGTTTGGTTTCTAGGTTGTTGTTTTTTTTGGAGGGGGGGGGGGGGGGGTCACTAATTTATTTATTAATTTTTTCTTTTTTTTTAAAGTTTCTTTTTTTTTTTTGTTTTTTTTTTTTTTGTTTTTTTTTTTTTTTTTTTTTTGTTAAGTGAATTTTCTGATTACAATTTTTTACATTTTGTTGTTATCACGTTTATAAATATTTTATGATAGTAATTATCATTTATCATGTCATCATACAAGATAATATGTTAGTATTACCTTCAAACTCTTAGTGATGACAAATGTCTGTGACAAAGATTTTATTGAAATTCATATTTGGAAAATGACTTCAAATAATCACCATTTACTTTATGAATTACATGTTATTTGTGAATAACTGAAGATGCTGATGTAAAACAATGCTTTAAAAAATATATGTAATATATAACATGCTCTATTTTTTGCGTGTTATGACAATGTTTCGACAGTATATCGATAGTATAGTCTATATTACATAGACCTGTCTAAGTTTTAACAAAATGTATGTTATGAATTCCTTGATTTTTTTCAATATAACAAACATATATTTTCATCATTATTTCGGATTATTCATCTGAACCAAATATTTAGAATGTAGTGAATGATTCGTCAGCCTGCGTAAATAGTACTGCTGTAGTTTTAAGCGAACATATCCTAGCATACCCTAAATCTAGCGCATCATCATTTTTTAACTGCAACCATGTATTTTGCTCAGCCATAATATATTAAATAGAAATGAAATATTAAATGTAAGGACATTATACTTTACTGTAAGCGCTAGAATAAGACTACAGCAGGAATATGTACGATTAAAAATATCATGTATTTCTTTTTCCCCTTTTCAAAGTAATTTAAACACATATACAGTATATAAATATCAAAATCAGTCACATATGAATAATTACTTTTGTATTATGATAATATTATTCATATACCATTTTGAAAATGTAATTTTATTATTTTTTCACGAAGAAAAAGACGGAGCAAAAAAATACAAACAGACATAAAGACATAAAAACACATATAAAAAAGAGAGAAATTTCACTGATTCAATTTAAACTTTGAAGTATCAATTTTTCTTTTTAGCTATCACTTTTAATGTTTTCCGGTAACAATTATACGCTTTAACATTATAATTGCAAGGGTCATGATCATAACCATTTCTTACTTTTAATTTTACGACTTAATGAATACATAGGTGAGTCATGAATTAGGGATATATCAATCGGACTTTAATTAATATACACTGTAATTGAAGTGTCCATTTCAATATGTCATTTTAATTGATCGGAACTCATTCTTATAACACAGAGTGTATACATGTAGGTGAATGATTAGTATATGTCATAATATATATATATTCGACAAATTCGAAAATTTTCAGTTCTGTACTGTCGTTATTATTACTTGACAATTCCGTTTAGCTGAACTTTATTGACCCAACTTGATACCACCTGAGTTTGAAGGTGAATCATTAATATCGAATATGAAATAGAGTTTAGCGAAACTTTATTGACCCAACTTGATACCAACTGAGTTTGTAGGTGAATCATTAATAGAGAATATACAATCGAGTTTAGCGAAATTTTATCGACTCCATTTTGGTAACACATGAATATGTAGATGAATCATTAATATATAAATGTACATGTATAATCGAGTTTAGCTGAACTTTATTGACCCAACTTGAAAACACCTGAGTTTGTAGGTGAATCATTATTATAGAATATATAATCGAGTTATCGGAACCTTATTGACCAAATTTGATAACACCTGAGTTTGAAGGTGAATTATTAAAATAGAATATAAAATCGAATTAAGCGGAACATTACTGACTCCGTTTTGATAACACTTGAATTTGTAGATAAATCATTAATATAGAATATATTATCGAATTAAGCGGAAGTTTATTTACCCAATTTGATAACATTTGAGTGTGTAGGTGAATCCTGTATAAAGAATATCTGGTCGAGTTTAGCGGAATTGTATTGATTCTGTTTTGATAACACCTGAGTTTGTGAGCGAATAATTTAGATAGAATATACAAACGTTATAATAGACCTAATTTTAATAATGCCTGGAATGTAGGTGTGTCAAGACTGAAAGCTATGTCATCGCGTTTTAATTACAAAACTTAAATAGCATCATTTAATCATTTACATCTTCCTGTTAGTAGGTTAACAATGAATGAAGTTTGATTGACATATTGCATCCGCAGACAGACGTAACATTTCAATTAAAAAGTCTGTGTATTATCTTTGTTCATCATTTGAACACCAATAGACATGACTACGTGACGTTACAATTTACGGCTTTTTAAGAAAATAAAGACTTTGGTTTAAGATATATATTTGTATATTCCATATCCATTTTGCTTACACTGACATTGTTTTACATCCTATTAAATGCTTGTCAATGATTTTGTACTTATTGTTTTTTTTTATTAAATCGCTATTTTGGTGTGATTTTGACAAAAAGATTTTTTTTAAGTTGAAATATTTAGTTCTAAAGACATTGCTGCTTATTACTCAAATATCTTCTTATGAGCCACTGGACAAAAAACTAAGCCCAAGAGGAAGGACAAAGCCAAGATAGGCAATTATTCTTCTATTGTGTAACATTGTATAATTATATAATTATTAAGTATTTCGATATAGAAATAACATTATCTGTGATAGTGAATCCTGAAATATGGCTATCTTAACGGAGAAGCTCACAAATGGCATATGTACAAACTAAGTTTCTTTGTTGTTAATAAATCATTATTTTTCTACTATCTTGTTTGTTTGTTTGTTTTATACCCTCTCCAACGAGGTACACTGGAATCAGAATGTCCATTCATCCGCCTGTCTGTCTGTACCGAATCTTGTCCGGAAAACTTTGTGGGTGTGGTTCTTGGTTTCATCGATTTTTTTCATTTTTTGTTTGTTTGCTTGTTTATTTGTTGTTTTGTTGTTTTTTGTTTTTGTTTTCGTTGTAGTTTTGCAGTTTTGCCATATTTACCATGAATATAGAAAGAACAGTATTCGGATTATTCGCAATATTCCAATAATCAGTCAAGCACCAATAAATGTATATTAGTTATGTGTTTACTATTTCTTATTAATTACTATTTTTCTAAATGTCTTGACCATTCTAGTTAGAATATAACACAAATCTCAGAAAAAAAGTATGGGATTTCGTCGAATCTCTTGGCATCTCAAAGACAATTTATCAAGGTGACTTTACCTTAAACGTTATTAACTTAGGTACCAATCTTATGGATAACCAATACCTGACTTGTTCTGGATTACCTGCCGTAGTTTTTCTACTCTCCGCTAGGCTTCGCTTCGAAAATACAATGGCGGCCCTGACTTGTCTTAGTAGTCATGAGCGCAGCCTAGCGGAGAGAAATAGTACTAAGGCAGGTAATCCAGTCTAATACCTGACTTGTTCTGGAATGTCGAGAGTAAATTTCTTTTTCAAAATCCAATATCACTGAAAGTTCCAAGCTTCCCCTTGATTACCGGAGGGGCCTTCGTGCCGTTCAATCCTCATTGCCTGTTGTATGAACCGTCTGTGATTAGATAAGAGTTGCTTCCCTTAGAGCCTAAGGACATATCCTTATTACATCTCATCTGATATTGTGAAAAGAACAAAAAAACAGGTCAAATCATCTTTAAAATAGCTTTTCTATTGTGATGGAATGTCACTCAAATTCATGCTTAAGCTCGTGTTTTTGTAACTTTCGAAAAATGACTAACAAGGGTGACAGAAATACCATATTCAACAACCAACCGTTGTGTAACTTCTTTACATCCAGCATAGGTTTATGAGATATTTAATCGTCGTGTATAACAGTTATTTATATATATCAAATGTCTTTTTCATATATTTCTCTCTTAGTCATGACATTGTTTTATGTGTTAAAAGTAAGTCAGACTCTTAAAGTGTTTAGAATTAAAAAAAATAACAGTCAAAATTAACACCAAATTCTCCTAAAAGCAAATTATGCTCTTTTTCCAGATTACAATTTCAGTCCTGACTGTATATAAACAGACGCCCCTGACCTAGAACCTTTCTTTACAAAATATGACCGACATATAAAGTGTGCATTTAAATACCAAAATTGACGGCGATGACAATGATTACCTGTAATGTTACACCGATAAGAAATATATACCCCCTTGTACTGAGATTGACAATTGACATTATCTTCGTCAGGTTTCAGTTGTAGGTTATATATTTCATCAACTAAGAACTGGGAGTGTGCAATAATAGACAGCTCACCGTCCCTAACACGCACTCTATTCTGTCTAGCCGACACATAAGGTGACTGCTATGTTAGGTCACACCTGTTCACAAATCTTTCTACAGTTACTGAAAAAAATATTGGTCAAAAGAGGAATATTTAGATTTAGGAATTTGTAAATTAAGACAATTTATCAAGAATATGATTGTTTCAAAAAGTCTGCATGAATTTTAATGAATACATTTAAAGATCAACATTTGTGCGACAGCTGCAAGTATGTCTTATGATAGCGACTCAAGATAAATCATTCAACCATAAAGATGAGGTAAAACCTAAATCTTTGATTAAAAACCTCATTTAGTAAGAAATCAGAGGGACTCGAATTCGAGTGATTCATATACAAATGTAGTTTAATTAATTGTACATATTGGCTCTTTGGATGCAAATAACAAGTTGATTGTACTATTCATTGGACATTTCTTATATCTGCTTGATCCTGGTCAGAACCTACAGCTTGTTTGCTGCAGTCACAAAACACACCAAACTGCAATCAAAGGACAATCGAATACAACTATTGTTGAAATAATCGTCTCCTAAAGAAAGGTATTATCCATCTTCACCATTGAAAAGCAGCAAAGATAGAATGAACTTATTGGCATGAACTTATTGGCACAGGTAATAGGAGAACTTTTTTTTTTTTTTATTGTTTTTTTTTTTTTTTTTTTTCATCGGTGAAATTAACTGATTATGGCGTTTGGGTGATAATTTACAGGTACATATGAAACAAAGTCATCTTTCTTATTGTCAGGGTGAGATTAAGATCTACAATATGCATGGGGAAGATGATGGAGCCTTTCTTTTGCAGCGAAAACAAAGTCGTCATCGAGAGAACAAAAGACAAATAAAAAGATAAAAAAAAAAAGACAGACACATCATTTTCTTAGAAGCATTTTATTAAAACGATATGGTTATTTCATTAATTGCATAGCAAACACAGCCGTTACTTCATGTTATAAAGAATAAGGCAATGGAGAAGTTCTACCTGCTTTACTCCCATAATCTCAGTTTTTTTTTGTAGATGGAGTTAAAATCTTTACAAATCATAACTCAATCATATATTCAGAGATTCATTGTATAACAAAAAAAAATATGCCATTTACAAAAATGTGTTAAATTGGTATATACCTTGGCATATTCCCATGGTTCGGCTTCATCTTAAATCTATATTAGACTACTTTTGCGAATAAGCAAATATATACAGATAATATGAATTATGGTGATGTGTCTTCGCCAAAGGGTAATTATGAATGATTAGAAAGGATTTAGCTATTGTTCAAACAAAAAAAAGAATTTACAATATTTTTGGAAACACTTTTTATTTTTAGATTAAAGTGAGAAAAAAAAAACTTAGTTGCATCCCGAAGAAAGATTATCGTACTTTAACTCTAACATTATTTTCCCTTGGATAATATGCAGGGTAATGAAGAGGTATCACCACCCATCAAAAGTTTGACCATCTCTGTATTGTCATTTGAAATTCTAGTGGTCATAATTTTATTCATTGTAACCAAGAATACTTCCTACGTTATTTATAGGCATAACTATTATCATTCTCCAACTTGTATGTGATAGTAGTTATATTTATTTCTATAAAATAAGTGCCCTTTTTTGCATATGTGTAGGAAGCAGTGTAGCATCTGAATTTATTATCAAACGTCAAAAGTATTATTGGTGGAATGAGTCTGAGATATAAATAAGTAGAGGAATGGATAAAGTATTTCTTGTAAATAGATGTATTAGAAATAATGATTTTCAGATTTCTAAGAACCTTATAATGTTATATTTACTATTCTACTATACCCGGTAGATTACTTTCGTTTCTGCAGACATATATTTTTTTACGAGATTACCTTTCAACTGATTAAAGAAACCTAGACAAGATTGAATACGGATTTTTTTTTCCATTCGGATATGTTTTTACATTATGCAATGTAACAAATGAGCATTCTGAGATTCTTGAACAGATTATTAAAAATATTGTATTTGCTTTCACATTCATTTCATATCTCAAAGACGGCAGTCCCTTATTATATAAATTAATTTTGATAGATAAATCTAAGATTTAACTTAAAAGCAGACATGGCATCATTATTTTGATTAATCGTGGAAATCAGTTTTTCATTTAGGATTTCATGATAATTTAAAAATGCAATGTAAGTGACTTTTAAAATATATATATCTATATAGCTAAAAAACGCATTCACAATATATGGTGGTCATGTTCAATAATGTTATAATGATGTACAAAATATGTCGAACACGTAAGAATTCAATTACAGATTATGGAATGCAAGAAAATGGCATATATTCATATAAAACATTGCACTTCTGATGTATAGTTTCAGGTAAAAAATTTATCTCAAATTTCAGCACCAATTTGCTATAGCTTATGCTTTCGTAATTGTGGTTCTTACTCTGAGATAAAGGTTAGCGATTCCTGAGTGCGAGTAAAGAGCTGCATAATGTCACTCGTCCTCAATGTGAGTATATTGCTGTATAATGTCACTCATCCGAACACATTCTGAGTGTGTGAGTATATAGATGTATAATGTCACTAGTCCGAACACATTCTAAGTGTGAGTATAAAGCTGTATAATGTCACTCGTCCAAAAACATCCTGAGTGTTTGAGTATATAGCTGTATAATGTCACTCATCCGAACACATTCTGAGTGTGTGAGTATATAGCTGTATAATGTCACTCGTCCGAACACATTCTAAGTGTGAGTATATAGATGTATAATGTCACTAGTCCGAACACATTCTAAGTGTGAGTATATAGCTGTATAATTGTCACTCGTCCAAAAACATCCTGAGTGTGTGAGTATATAGCTATATAATGTCACTCGTCCGAACACTTCCTGTCTGTGTGAGTATATAGATGTATAATGTCACTCGTCCGAACACATCCTGAGTGTTTGAGTATATAGCTATATAATGTCACTCGTCCGAACACTTCCTGTCTGTGTGAGTATATAGATGTATAATGTCACTCGTCCGAACACATCCTGAGTGTTTGAGTATATAGCTATATAATGTCACTCGTCCGAACACATCCTGAGTGTTTGAGTATATAGCTTAATAACGTCACTCGTCCGAACACATCCTGAGTGTTTGAGTATATAGCTGTATAATGTCACTCGTCCAAACACATCCCGAGTGTATGAGTATATAGCTTAATAATGTCACTCTTCCAAACACATCCTGACTGTGTGAGTATATAGCTTAATAATGTCACTCGTCGGAACACTTCATTACACAGTACACAGATATCGTTGTTTAAGTCTAAGGACAAAATTATCATCTTTAAGCATAACTTTAGAGACAGATACAATAAATATCCCTGCAGTAATGAAAGTAAAATTGTATTATACAGCTGTCTCGCACTTTCATGACTTGTAAATGCCGTAAATAATCAAAGTGTTGAATTATACACGATAAGGCATATCTATATCCGACTATTTCAAAGAGATTTTAGAAAAGATGTATATATTTATGATGGCCAGAAGACGAAAGGCTCATTATCATATGACTCCATGATAGTTTTTGCCGACTTGGCTTAATCCGTTTTTTTTTAAGAATATTTAAAATCCGAAAGATGCTCTAATTAGAAATCGGAATTATATCCGGTTCTGTTATTATTTACATCTACATTACAGTTTCTTCATTTAAAAAAAAATGTGATTCTTCCTTCAACCATTATCTAAATGTATTCAACCATTACTTATTGTATTCAACCTTTAATTATTGTATCCAATCATGAATTATTGTATTCGACCATTAATTATTGTATTCGATCATTACTTATTGTATTCAACCATTGATTATTGCATTCAACCATTAATTATTGTATTCGACCATTAATTATTGTATTCGACCATTACTTATTGTATTCAACCATTAATTATTGCATTCAACCATTAATTATTGTATTCAACCATTAATTATTGTATTCGACCATTAATTATTGTATTCAACCATTAATTATTTTATTTAACCATTAATTATTGTATTCAACCATTAATTATTGTTTTCAACTATTTTCAAAAGTTCCTTGAACATAAATAACTTGCAACAAACAGTGTGAAAATTCAGAAGTATTATAAAGGATTGTGATATATTAACTTTGAATAGTTTAATTGTGAACTTGGTGGTATGTAACAAATATTCCAAACAAGTGCGATGAAACTGCTTCAATAAATTTTTGGTCATAATTGTGATGTGCGGTGTGAAAAGTCATCGTGAGGTGAACTATTTCTATAATTTATCCAAATCACGTGTGGTGGATAATAAAAACATATCGTGATGATTAAAAGGAGCACGTGTTCTGTGCAAAGTTCAGTAGGGTGAGTGTTATCGTTATGTTACCTGTATAATGGGAATCAAATTGCAACATACCTGTGTTTCCGCTGCTGGTCGCTATTTGAAGAAATAACCATGCGTATTATTTTACTGGATACCTTCTGACATTGAATTGTATATTTCTGAGGTTACAAATACCTCAACTTGAATGTATCAAGGCCTTAGCAGTATTTTTTATTTAAAGATATATACTAGGAAAGGAAAATGAATTAGGAAACAATTCAGTTTATTGTGTTGTATTTATATTATACCACTGTAGTGTGTAGCATATACATCACGAGAGGAATACCTACAATGCCAAGATCATCGTCGATTTCCAATACCTGTGTTTCCGCTTGATAAGAAAAAGAAAAAGAGGCCCATTGGCCTTAACGATCACCTGAGTCTGGTATATTCCATTCATATTAACATAATTATGCCTAATTTTAGCATGTCATCAAGCTGTCATCCCATACTGATAATTCAAACCAAGCTGAGTTATTTTCAATGGTAATTCAAAATATGATGCTAAAAAATATTATTTTTCCATATAAAATTTTGTTTAGGGTCATGAACTTCATATTTATTAAAAAAAACAACAACGAAAAACAAAAACAAAAACAAGCTGTTAATACAGATAATTCTTAGCTTGACTTTACTCTATAATAATGCTTTCTTCTCCCACAGGAGAAACATGAGGACCCAGGGTCGTGAAATTAACTATTTTTATTTAAAAATATATCTTATTTTACTATTTGTGTCCAGGAAGAGGACTTTTGTTTTAATTTGACACCTTTGTGCCCTATTCCTAAGAACCTTGAGAATAGAGATGATATCATTCACACTTTTTGTTTACTTTTGGCCATAAACGATATCTGCAAAAAGCATTAAGATTGGCTGAGGAATTTCTTAAACTTAACACAATGCACGTCAATGGGCAAAAATTCAAAACATTATTTCATTTGAGACTTAGTCTTAGTTCAGCTGAGAGGGATTTAATAAAACGTAGTCATGAATGATATTGAAAATGTTCCCGTCATAATCTATATATTTTTAATGCGTGATTATAATTGAAAATAACATTTTCTTATATAATTTGGATTTGGTGGTATGATATTAATTAAATTTGATTTGGGTCGAACAGTAATAGATTTATCATTTGTCATAACAGTTTTATTTATATAACAACGTTAACTTTTGATGTGAAAACATATCTGCGGTCTTCTGTAGTTCTTAATATTTTTATGATATGATATCCAGTGATTATATCGTTATATACAGTGATTACTGAGTCATATGTTATATACTTAGATTTTAAAATTAACGTGCTATATAGTTCAGTTACAGCAACATACTGACAGAACCCAGGTTCAGGTGAAATGTAATAATTATAAAAATATTAAATAACATAAACGTGCGTAGTTAATCTTTGGTTACATGGCAGATGCTGAGAATTCAAGACAGGGAGATACCAAAAATATGCCCGTCCCCTCATCAATAAAATTCATCTGTCCAGAGACTTATATGATATACCCACCCATTAATCAATAGAATATATCTTTCAGGGTCTAACATTCCCGTCTACTTATCAAAACAAATAAATCTGTTCCAGCGGCTAACATAGATATACCCACAAATTCAACAATAAAATAAATCTGTCCAGGGTCGAACATACCCACCTACTTATCAAAACAAACAAATTAGTTCAAGGATCTAATATAGATATACCCAAAAATTTATCAATAAAATGTATCTATCCAGGGTCTAATATTTATCTACTCATAAATTCACCAATAAAATAAATCTGTCCAGGAGCTAACATAGATCTACATCCTGTACACTATCTAAACGTTGTCCTATTAATATTAACATAGAAAGATGATCATCAAAATGTAAGAAGATATAAAACTTGATTATGTGATATTATGATGTGAATATGAACTAAATATTATCGTAAGGTATCCTACTACAATTTTAATTTGGAAAAAGGGGAACATTTCAGTTATATTTATCATGATAGGAATTGTACAACATACAATTGACCCAATAATAGTTTGTTTTTTTTTTTATTTTGCTTAACGTCCTATTAACAGCAAGGTTCATTTAAGGATGTGCCAGGTTTGGAGGTAGAGGGAACCGAAGTACACGGAGAAAAACCATCGGCTTACAGTCAGTACCTTGCAACTACCCCCACGTGAGATTCGAACTCGCAACGCAGAGGTGGAGGGCTAGTGATAAAATGTTGGGACACCTTAACTAATCGGCCAACGCGGCCCTTACCCAATACTGATAATGAATTAAACTACATCAATCAGCTGTTTCATTCTTAACAGTGTTGCTAAGGGCCTAGCGGAAGCTAGCACATTGGTGAATTGGCGAACTAAATTATTTTTCTTTTGAAACAGTAAACAGAAAGTGTTTTTGGTGAAATAATAATTTAGCACAATGCTTCCTAAGCTAAAAGCGCTAAAATGTTTATGTAGATAAGCAGTATCGCTAGTAATACACTAGGGAATATAAATAAGATATAATTATTACCGTAAAGGAAATATTAAGTAAGAATATTTCTGGAAAATTTGCACACGGAATAATGTAATACAATTAACAAAAGTGGATATGCCATGTAAGTATAGAGGGGAAATGGAGAGCAGAAGATCTGGGTTATTATTATTTTATTTTTTTTCCCCGAGATATATGGAGGATAAGCTCTGGTGAAGCAACTTCAGTTCCACCATCTATACATACTTACTTCAAAACAAGAAAAACAAAAACACGGATGCATTAATTCGGGAAAGAACAAAGTATTTTAAAACCGAAAGTATAATTTGATAGCATACGTTTGATTATTGATTCAAAAAGTTACTGTTAGTAGTTCATAAAATAATTATCTCGGCATGCATATCTTAGTTTTGAAATATAAGGGAATTTTTGAGTTCACAAAACATAGCTTCCAAACACAAAATAAATCTTTCCCGCATGTACTTGAAATGGTGGGAAATGGTCTTTGGTATCTAATTCGCTTCATTGTTACTGACAACAAAAACCACAAATATCACGAAACAACACAAAGTCATTCTAAGTCACCATTATGGTTGGTATGTAAATTGATAGATATGGACCTAATAACTTATACTCTAGCGTTCTTACAAATCTAATAGCATCAAACAAATATGGATCTACTATTTGAATCTATCTAGAATTCTCAAAAATACAATAGCATCTATCAAATATGGAATTCCTAGCTGAAACTCTCAAAAGTTCTTACAAATCTAATAGCATCAAACAAATCTTGATCTACTATTTGAATCTCTCTAGCATTCTCAAAAATACAATAGCATCTATCAAACATAGAATCTCTGGCTGAAACTCTCAATAGTTTTTACAAATCTAATCGTATCAAAACAATATGGACTAACTAGTTGGATCTCTAGCGATCTTACAAACACAAAAGTACCAAACAGAATTGAAATTCCTGAGAGACACGCCTTTCTATGAAAGCTACTAGACGTCTAAAGCACGCATTATAGTACTGATGTAGGAAATCAGGAAACAAAAAAAATCCACAATCAACTAGCTAAACAAAATGTTCTTACCTGTCTTGATCTGTTTTAAACAAAAAATGTTATTTTCATCAATTATTGATATTCAATGAGTGTGTATTACTACCAAATTAACCTGCTCTAATAACTGATTTATTTTCTCCGTATATTCTATCTATTGATCTTTAAAATTAGTTTAAATGATATTCTAATACATAATATTTAAAGTACATATTATTAGAGAAACTAGGATTATGATATATTCTATAGGGAATTTCAATAGACATAGACAAGTGGTGACCATTACATACTTCCATTACATAAGTGTGGGAGTTATCATCGAAATTTGATAGATTAGGTGTACATGTTTTAAGGTTATAACGTCGAACCTATGATATTGACCGAAAAATATAAAGCTATTTTAAAAAAAACCTTAACGATATAGCCAATATATAGATTTTTATTGCAATATTAAAATTACTTGGATCTTGTCATGTGCATATCTTCAGTGCAAAAAAAAAGAGGTATTTACTCACTCAACGAATTTCACTCACCTCATTAATTACTATTAATTACGTTTTGTTCTATCACAGCCTTGTCAACTTTCCGTAACTTTCTTGTTCGTCTCTCATACTATATCACTGTCGTAGTTAACTTATGCACGTCAAATTGATAAATATGGCACTAAAACTGACCAAATGTAAATCAAATAAGCGTTTGTTCTATCACAGCCTCTGTCAACTGTCCGTTGTCGATTATCGTCATACATTTGTAGTAATATAGACTTTCTGTTGTTACTCAGGTTACATCAGAAGGATTGTTTAAAAGTATTAACTGATTTTGATTAATTTGTTTACATGTTTATTACTATTTTAACTTAAGAGTCTTATTTAGGAGTGGAATAGAGGTGCGAGGAACTATAAATAGGCTTTGTTTACGAGTATATTCAGAACTTACGCCAGGGACTTAGCCTATTCACGAGTCCTAACTATAACACGCTCGAAATTTTGATAAGTAGAAAATATTGTAAAGCAATTATCAAATTTCTCAATGTACATTTTAATTATTGTTTTATCGCATTTGTTTTGTCAATTTAAGGTCATAAAGTTTTATATAAAAAATATTTTCTTTATTTCATTTTGATTTGTAGCGCTTGCAATATCAAGATTATATCAATCATTAATGGGATGAAACCTATTATATATTTTTTTTTTCTTGTTTTGATGTATGGATAGATATACAACAGTGTATTGTTCCATGTCTTTTTCCCCCCATGTCCCCTCAGTGATTTCGTTGTTTCCTTATTTTGAATTCCTTACCTTTTTACAGAAGTAGTTTTAAAACGTTATATGACATAACTTGACTGTTCTATCAGTCGTCTCTCATACTTTTCTCACTATTTAACCGTCGTTTATAACTTATGCACGTCAATCTATTTTGTTTGTATCTCAGTCCCCTCAGTGATTTCGTTGTTTCCGTATTTTGAATTCCTTAATCATTTACAAAAGTGAATTTATTTTGTTTGTGTCCCTGTTTTCTACGTTATTTCGTCTTGTCTTAATTCTGAATTCCTTACCTATATAGAGAAATATAGTTTTTAAACGTTTCTATGATATAACTTGGCTGTTCTTTCAGTCGTCTCTAATGCTTATCTCACTATCAAACCTTCGTCAGAAACTTATGCATGTCAATTCCATAAATATGACAGAAAATCAATGCATGAATTGAAACTTCATGGGATAGTTGATAGAAGTAGAGTCAGTACTAAGAGGCATTAAGCGAATACAAAACTAACCTTATGTCAAAAAACAAACATTTGTTAAATGATTATTTGTCACATCGATGTGAACTGTCCATCGTTGATTATTGTCATACATTTGTAGTAATGTCGTCTTTCTAAATTGTGTGAATTGTTCAAAAGTATTTGCTGATTTTTGCATGATTATTACTATCTTAACTTAAAAGTCTTATTTAGGAATAAAAAAGAGATGCAAGGAGCTGTAAATAGGCTTTGTTTACGAGTATATTCAGAACTTACGCCAGGGACTTAGCCTACTCACGGGTTCTTGACTGTTACTTCTTCGGAATTTGTGGAACGAATTAGAGACAATAAAGCAAATTTCAAATTTCTCGATGTTTTGCGAAATTTTGGAAACAAATTGATAGGGATTATTTATCAGATTGGACGGTTGACAAACAATACGAATATTCCGAACGTAAGAAAAACAAGCCAATAAAAAACGATTAGATGTAGTAATGATATCCCACGATAATCTCTTTAGAGAAAATATATTGTCGGAGTTAAACAATTTCAAAATCAATCAGGCGACGCCCTATATCCTCGTTCTTTCTTGACTATGAGCAAATGAAAGCAGCTACAATGAAACTATACATATTTGTTTTTAATAAAATATTTTCCCTATCAAATATCCTAATAAACGATGCAGATAATATTTTGTTTTAATGACATATACAGCCCCCAAATGATATATTTACATATCTGCCAGATAACTGTTTCTTGCGTTCCAGCTTGATACTAATTTAGAGTGACAAGATCTGACGTACAGCAGGTCAAGTTTACGGGCTTATTCCATCCACGCCAGTGACTTACGAACTTACAACTTTTCACGGTGTGCCAGAGGTTCGCATCCTGTTCTGTACGCCACGGTATATCACTTCCCACCCGTTTAGCTATATCTTTTTCAATGACAAGATCTGATGTGCAGCAGGCCAAGTTTACGAGCTTATTCCATCCACGCCAGTGACTTACGAACTTACAACTTTTCACGGTGTGCCAGAGGTTCGCATCCTGTTCTGCAAATCACGTTTTGCCAACTTATTAACATATATATATATATATATACATATAATTATATATATAACATCCCGCCCGAACAATAAGTGTGATAAACAGCTGGATAAATAAGAAGTAAAGCTTTAAAACAATTCCTTGGGAATGTAAATAATATATTGTATTTTTACTTAAAACCAAATATGTATAAAATTCGCTAGCGTCATAATGGGTTCCAATGAAAGGAAATTTGTTTTGAGGATTGTTTTGTTGTACATTACCTTGTTACTTTTCAATAAAAACAATTTAAAATTAAATTTGAGGATTTAATCAAACTTATTGTTCGACCTCTTTACACGATTGTAGCGTCAAATTGCTTGCATTTACATGTCTATATTTTGGTACAGTTGTCCCCTAAATGATCTCGTTGGTTCCTTATTCTGAATTCCCTATCTATTTACAGAAGTGTCGCTTTGAAACGTTTCTATGGCAAAACTTGCCTGTTTTATCAGTCGTGTCTCATAGTCTTACTTATCTTAAGTGATCTCGTTGTTTCCGTATTCTGAAAGTCTTACCTTGTTACAGAAATGTCTTAATATTGTTTGTGTCCCAGTCCCCTAAGGTATCTCTCACTTTTTCTGAATTCTGAATTCTTTACCTATTTACAGGAGTGTCTTATTACTACTGCCATATATGATAACAGGTTCTATGATAAACAGAATCTTCCGCTTATAGCTATTTGTAATTGGATTGATTAAAACAACTCAATATTCTATATGCCACTCACCTAAGGGTTCTACCCATCAAAATATTAAACTTCTTAAATAAATTCCATTTAACGTAGCAGCTATACAAGATATCAACATTATGAATGTTTGGTTTTATAAAATGCATAGTCATTTGATTCACACACTCTTTAAAACAAAATCAGACAGACGACGCAACAAAATCAGTCACGCGACGCTCTAAACTCAGACGACGCTGTACGATCAGACAGGCGACGTACAAAAATCAGTCAGCCGAAACAACAAAATCAGTTAGGCGACGCAACAAAATCAGTAAGGCGACAGAACAAAGTCAGACAGATGACGCAACAAAACCAGTCGCACGACGCTCTAAAATCAGACGACACTATAGGATCAGACAGGTGACATACAAAAACAGACAGACAATATCACAAAAGCTGACAATCGATGCTTCAAAATCAATAAATAAATTGAATCTTAATTGGGATAGTTGATAGAGTAAGAGTCAGTAATAAGAAGCATTAAATGAATACAAAACCAACCTTATGTCAAAAAATAAACATTTGTTAAATGATGTTTTGTCACATCGATGTGAACTGTCCATCGTCGATTATCGTCATACATTTGTAGTAATATCGTCTTTCTAAATTGTGTGGATTGTTCAAAAGTATTTGCTAATTTTTGCATAAGTATTACTATCTTAACTTAAAAGTCTTATTTAGGAATAAAAAAGAGATGCAAGGAGCCGTAAATAGGCTTTGTTTACGAGTATATTCAGAACTTACGCCAGGGACTTAGCCTACTCACGGGTTCTTGACTGTTACTTCTTCGGAATTCGTGGAACGAATTAGAGACAATAAAGCAAATTTCTAATTTCTCGATGTTTTGCGAAATTTTGGAAACAAATTGATAGGGATTATTTATCAGATTGGACGGTTGACAAACGATACGAATATTCCGAACGTAAGAAAAACAAGCCAATAAAAAACGATTAGATGTAGTAATGATATCCCACGATAATCTCTTTACAGAAAATATATTGTCGGAGTTAAACAATTTCAAAATCAATCAGGCGACGCCCTATATCCTCGTTCTTTCTTGACTATGAGCAAATGAAAGCAGCTACAATGAAACTATACATATCTGTTTTTAATAAAATATTTCCCTTATCAAATATCCTAATAAACGATGCAGATAATATTTTGTTTTAGTGACATATACAGCTCCCAAATGATATATTTTCATATCTGCCAGATAACTGTTTCTTGCGTTCCAACTTGATAATAATTTAGAGTGACAAGATCTGACGTACAGCAGGTCAAGTTTACGGGCTTATTCCATCCACGCCAGTGACTTACGAACTTACAACTTTTCACGGTATGCCAGAGGTTCGTATCGTGTTCTGTACGCCACGGTATGTCCCTTCCCACCCGTTTAGTTATGTCTTTTTCAATGACAAGATCTGATGTGCAACAGGCTAAGTTTACGAGCTTATTCCATCCACGCCAGTGACTTACGAACTTACAACTTTTCACGGTGTGCCAGAGGTTCGAATCCTGTTCTGCAAATCACGTTTTGCCAACTTATTAACATATATATATATACATATGTATTTCCAGTACTTCTTATATATATTATGTGATTGTATTTGTAATTTTTTGTGTTTTGATAAAGGGGTGGATTGCCTCGAAAATTTAACAAACCTTATTGTTTACACTGTTTGAATTACTTCTTTGCCCCATATACATATAATTATATATACTGTTTATATAGCATCCCCGCCCGAACAATAAGTGTTATAAACAGCTGGAGAAATAAGAATTTATTGTAATGTTACTTAAAACCAAATATGTATAAAATTTGCTAGCTTCATAACTGGTTTCAATGAAATAATTTGCTTTGAGGATGTTTTGTTGTACATTTGCTTGTTGCTTTTCAATAAAAACAATTTAAAATTAAATTTGAGGATTTAATCAAAAATACTGTTCTATCTCTTTATACGATTGTAGCGTCAAACTAGATTGTCCATTGTATTGTTGATTCGAATTGCATACAATGTTTACTATGTGTAAATCATTAATGGGCTGAAACCCCATTTTCTTTTTTCTTTTTTTTTCTGTTTACATGCATTGATAGATAGGCAACAATGCATTCTAAGATTTGTACAGATAAATAGTTGGACGACTACACATCCTCTTTCCTTGTTTTTTTCCCCCTGGATTTTATTGAAAATGTGAAGGATATCACATGATTTATGCACAAATTGCTTGCATTTACATGTCTATATTTCGATACCCCTGTCCCCTAAGTGATCTCGTTGTATTTACAGAAGTGTTGCTTATAAACGTTTCTATTGCAAAGCTTGCCTGTCCTTTCAGTCGTGTCTCATATTCTTACCTATATTCTGAATGTCTTACCTTTACAGAAGTGTCTTTATATTGTTTGTGTCCGTGTCCCCTAAGTTATCTCTCACTTTTCTGAATTCTGAATTCCTTACCTATTTACAGATGCGTCTTATTATTACTGTCATATATGATAACAGGTTCTATGCTAAACAGAATCTTCCGCTTATAGCTATATGTTATTGGATTGATTAAAACCACTCAATCATATATATGCCACTCACATCAAATTATTAAACTTATTCAATAAATTCCATATAACATAGCCACTATACAAGATGTCAAAATTATGAATGTTTGGTTTTATAAAATGCATAGTCATTAGATTCACACACTCTTTAAAATAAAATCAGACAGACGACGCAACAAAAACAGTCACACGTCGCTCTAAACTCAGATGACACTATAAGATCAGACAGGTGACGTACAAAAACAGACAGACAATATCACAAAAGCTGACATACGATGCTTCAAAATCAGTTAGGCGACGCAGCAAAATCAGTCAGGCGACACAACAAAATCAGACATACGAGGAGACAAATCAGACAGACAACGCTACAAAATCAGACACACTACGTCTCTTATGTCAGCTGATTTCATCTACACTGATTCGACAGTTTACTCATCTGTCTTAGTTTTCTCTCACACTTATCTCACTATCAAATCGCCGTCATTAAGTTAAGTATGTCAATTTAATGAATATGGCAGAAAATTAATGAATACATTAAAGCTACATTCAGACAGTAATATATAGAAGAGTCAGTAATAAGAAGCATTAAGTGAAAACAACTGTCAATGAAATAAACGTTTGTCAAATGTCATCCATTCGCTCATCCGTAGAGGCATTCCAATTAATGAACACCCACAAACCAATCTAATCACCCATCCATCCATCCATCCATTTACTATATATCCATTTATAAATCAATCATTCCACCTATCTACCCCTTCACATATAGAACCACATGCCTTTTCTGTCACCACACCATCAATCAATTACTTAACCCCTTGACCCATTCTTAACCCTCCTTCATTCATACCTACTTCCATTTACACATTTCTGCCTTGTCTTTTAGATCTCCTATAGACAGGACGTACATAATTAGTTCACATAATTAAATATACACATTGATATGTAAACAACGCTAAATAAATACATATTTTGCCATACTGTAAACGTGAAAGTTTACGCGAGGGCGAGATTTACGCTAATTACAAAGAGTCCTTTTGATCGCAATAATTTCCCCCACGCGTATTACATTGATATCAATTTGCGCAATCAATCTAAAACTACAAACGAATTTGGATCGATCGCGAAAATTACCCTAACGCGTATAGTTTACATTATCAAAATTTGCGAAAATAGCCATGTTTACAGTATTTAATCATAATATCATAATCATATTTAAACCAGAGACTGCCCTTGACCTCTAAGTCCACAAAGCACTATAAATGTTTGATGATTTTTTTCTACGTCGAAATCGCGTTTACTTTGTATGAAATAAACCCCCATGTCGCCGTGTTAAGAACTAACCTGCCATATAACTAAGTTAAATTCAACATTACCCGAAAAATTTTTAGTGATTTGATCTTGATTTTAGTGATTTGATCTTGATTCAGAACAAAACTAGAGTGTTTTAACAATAATGATTGTCTCTCCTTCTGCCTAACTAGGTATTAGATAATTTTGTCCTTAACTGACCTTTGACCTGGAAATGATGGTTGCAATGACCCAAATACCTTGGAGTGATAAAAGTATGAATATCTCTTTAACAGTTAAAAAGGTATCGCCCGGGCAAGAAGTTAATTGACCTTTGACCTTGAGGAGCACTGCACATGAATCAGCCTCTGCCGGTGATACCAGTATACAAAAAGTTTCTTCAAGATAAAGAAGTTATGTTCCGGGCAAGATATGTCAAAAGAAAATGAATCATATCCTTAGAAATTCTATTTTAATAGTGTTTGCAATTGCTTTTGTAAAGATAATATACATGAACCTCGTTATTTTGGTAATCATGCTTTATGATTTCACACGTCTATTCAAAATACCTAGGCACTGGAATGATTATAAACTGTTAGACATACTTCATAAAGAAAAAAATCACTGCACGTCAACAGGAAAACATATATGCATACTTAAGATTTCTGAACTCAAAGTATACATTTGTGGCATAACTGCATAAATTAAACAAGATCATATTACTGAATAGATATTCTATGGAAGGAATTTTCAACGTTTATAACAGCAACATGATCTGCCATGACAAAGAAAACTGCACGCACAATGGCTGATATTACATCTGGTTCGCATTTCAAATGTTTTTTTCATCCTTTTGTATGAAATTCTTGTTTTTGAATAAAATTTACGAATTATGTTAAATATTCATTAAATCCTGAGATAAAATTTGAAAAATTTAATATCATCAAAATAGTCAGAGATTAATGAAAGTTTGGAATATGACGGGTCCATTTCAAATTTCTATATTTACAAATTGTGTTAAGTTATTTGAATATTTTAC
This sequence comes from Pecten maximus, assembly GCF_902652985.1. Lineage (NCBI taxonomy): Eukaryota > Metazoa > Mollusca > Bivalvia > Pectinida > Pectinidae > Pecten > Pecten maximus. The sequence continues at coordinate 41,574,628 of NC_047021.1, forward strand.
AATCAATTCCAAGGTTTACAATTGAACAATAATTCTATGAAGAATTATTTTTAATGTCAATTTTAGGAAATTTTGCTCACTACAAACAAACACACCAACAACATCACTTTAAACTGACACTAGTGGCGTGTTTTCTGTATTTAGCGGGCATATTTGAACTAAAACAGATTCTTTACTTCTTAGCTAAACAGTTTATGATTATGTTAGAATTGGTTTACATTTTCCTCTGGATAAATTACATAGACTTAACCTTTTAGAATACGACATGAATGCATTACGTATTGTTTTCAGGCTGTTTGTTGCAAGAAATTGCTTTGGCAATAGTTGATAGCTGAACTAGGACGCAAGAAACTTTAGAAGTTAGATTCGTATGAGTAAATTTTATCTATTTTTTTTAAATACCAATTCCTATTATTTAAGAAGCTAAACTGGAAGCATCTTCTTCACTAGACTTTGGCCCTAAATCACGCATTGCTTCGTTTGTACAAAACCCATAAAACTTGGGTTTGGAAAAGGGCTACTTGCATGATATAACAATATATTCTCAGAAAAGGACATGGTTATGGTAACCGCGATATTTACACTTTGTGACGTTTTTGTAAACTTGATTTGATGTAATATATATAAATATATATATGGAAAGTATAATAAAAAAAGCACAGCTTGTGTATGTAACTTCGGTGGAATAGAAAAGTAAGAAATGTATAGTTGTATCAGAACTACAATGTCATTGTAGGTATGTTGTATAAAATTGTCGTCGATGTACCCAGTCAGTCAATTGTAAGTAAATGAAATAAGATTACGAAATATCAGATCATGTCGTTTTGTAGATATGTGGTAGACGGTATTTTCATAACTATATACAGCATGTATTTAGGTATATTTCACTTAATTATATAACTTCTTTACAGAGTTGCAACGTTGTGACTATATGGACACCATAGGGATACTGACAGCAGATGATCGACAATATGTATATATATGGTCCCTGTAAAATGATGCGGTAACCTCCTGATAGGCCATTATGGTATACAAGATAAAAATAATCAGCATAGTTGTATCAATACTTTTGGGAATGCTTATCAAAAATTACTTATATTTCATCATATGATAAAAAAAAAATAAAAACATGCACATACACAAACTAAATAGAAAAAGAATAGAAAAAATAAAAAAAAATATCATAATATTCGTTAAGTTTAGCAACTTAACAACTATAACGCCCAATATCATATCGAAATTTATCAAAGTAATCGTTATATTAGATGGATGTTCCATCCACTATGATAATAGATTTATTACAATATTGTATTGCTATTGAGCGCATCATTATAATAAAGTTATTACAATAGTGGTTACGTTGGATAGTTATTGGGCCCATCATTATGATAAATGTGTCACAATATTGGTAACGTTGGAAAATTAAACATTCTTAATCAGTGACTTAGCAAAACATTTGATTAGAGCACATTTTCAATTGATTATAACTATTTATTTGATTTACATTTAAATAAAATATAAAAATTTATTGAAATACATTTTTTGCTGGTATAAGGTAGATAAGATGTAATTGATTTTACAATAGTTTTAGAGTATTTACTGATGTTTTTGTTTATACTGTTCGCGTGCAAAAAAAGCAGTGCTCACATACTGATTTTAACGTAAGTTTGGTACATTTAAGAATGCTTTTGTTTCCAAACTTTCTCGGCATGTCCCATTTTCAAATGTGCTCCCAGATGTTACAGATGTTTAAGCATTGATGTCGTTTTTATTTTAGTTTCATCGGGGTATGAAACAAATTTTGTTTGCAAACTGTATGAATCCGCGTAGCGGATTCTTACAGAAGTTTGCAAACAAATTTGTTATCAACAGTACTATAAACATGTTTTCCAACAGTGTTATAAACATGTGTTACCAAAAGTGGTGCAAAGATTTGTTATCAACTAAATCTATAAACAATTGACTAAGACTAGCATGGACTGATTCTTTATATGTTGCAACATGACCTGAGGCAAATGGTAAGATTGTCAAATGGGTATACTTTTTCAGATACGATAATAATATGATTACAATAATTGGTGTGCTTGATCATATTAATTAAGGAATATTAATTATTCCAATATTATGTATTATTATATTATTCTTCACGTTTGATCAATACAGTGTTATCAACAGTGGTATAAACATGTGTTGTCAACAGTGTTATAAACATGTGTTATCAACAGTGTTATAAACATGTGTAATCAACAGTGCTATAAATATTTGTTATAAACAATGGTTTCATCATCTGTTATCTAAAGATGTTCTTAACAATGTGCTAGAGTTAAAGCTTTGAATTTTGTTTGTTTCTACCTTTTCACTTTTAAAGCTCAATTACTAAAATAACGTTAATGTATCTACATTTGCGATTTAAAACCTGTGTTTTGCATAAAGTTTACTCAAAATTTACAGAAAAAAATATATATTATATACAGTCGGAATTCATTAATCCATATTGCAAATATTCTGAATGGCTGTTTTTTAATGTATTCCTCAAACATTCAGTATACCGGATTCCTTAGTCCGGAAGTATTTTCTGTATTATTTTTGACATTATTTAATTTTTTAAGCTGACAATCCGAAATTCAATCATGAAACATTACCCTTAAGCTTACCCAGCTTAATCTTATCAGTGGACTTTACATGTTTGTCATCCATAGGTGAAATTTTAAACATACCAATACCATCATATATAATCAAATGAAAAGTAGTGAGTTTATGTCTAATAATTGATGTGTTCATCTGAGGGTTTATAGCACTGACTCAAATAGTATTTATTTACATACATGAGGGGCGTCTAAATTGGATATTTTAACAGAACCGAATGTATTGGCCATCAATTCAATTTTTTCCCACAGTATTTATATATTGTAGTTGAACCGTTAAACCATCAATGTGGCAAATGTCAAAAGAGCTTCTTTAACATAGTTATGCTCTCCGAGTATATTGTCTCTGGCACGAATTTATGGTTTTTGTGTGTTTTGTCTGATTTTATCAATGTTAGGTACAATTTGTATATTATGTATATATATGATACTTATGAGTCGGAAGACTCAAAGTCAATAAAGAACTTGATGTGTGGTATGTATCAGTGGTAATATAACGCCTTGTTGTTTTTCATTGTTGATGATTTGCTAATGGCTGAGGAAAATGTTACAAAATATATGTTATCATGTACTGACACATATATTAGCCATGAAGGATCTTGATATATACACCAGTAAATATATTATGTAACAAGCAGAAGGGAAAACGTAATTTCATTCATTTCTATTGTTGTTAATACTCTATCAGAAAAAGTAAAAATCCGACATGTGACTTTGACATGTGGACCATGACCCTTAATCGTCCGGTTACTTATTAAACTGCCAGTTAGAGCCTTGTCAAACAGATGCTCACAAATTGACAAACAAACGTTTATACCAAAGCAAAATCTGAACGATCAAAGATAGCAAAAATTGAGTATGAACTTTTAAGTGTGTTCGGACCTTTGTTTCACTGTTCCAATATACAAATGTCATTGACAATTATCAATTCAGAATACTGAGCAGTATGTAAACAGTGAAGGTAAGAATACAACTTAAGAGTTACCTTTTAAAACATAAATTCAACTTTTGTTTAATCTAATAGTTCACGAAGAATTAACACGCCTGTGTTTTGCATTTATCATTGACTATTGCTAGGTAAACATTTAAGTTATATGGACTGGATCGCCTTTTACCAAAGAATAAATAAATAGTTTATCAATTTGTTTGTTTCAGTGATAACAAATATATTGATTTGTGTATTTTCTGTTCGAACACCTCAGGTAATCAGTTGCAGTCAAACATAACATTTTATAGCTGAATGTGAGTTTTATTTAGCAGGAACAAATTTCCACTGATTCGTTTATTTGGCATGGATTTTGGTCGAACACAGTGTTCTCAAGATGAAGTAAATTATCCAGAATATGATCAAGCACACCCATAATTAACAGACACGTATTTCTACAGTGATCAGTGCCAGTAAATCTGCCAATTGTTTGTTTGTATTATTTTGTTTTTGTTAGTCTTTATTTTTGATTATTGATTTATTACTAGTACCATCAATATTTGATACTTTCTATTCAAACTACCGCCAATAGTTAAACCAATACCTGAAACATAAATAAAAACACTTTTTCGGCTCATAAGCCCTACCTCTTCTTCTTTTGACTATTACACACACCATTAATAGAAACTCATCGAACCAACAAAAAAATTGGAAGGACGATAAAGTAAGTTATCAGAAGCAATTGCTTAAATTAAAAAAATACTTTCGTAGTGCTTTAAAGACACATTTGTCCATCAAAAGGATACACATGACACCAAACAATATAATGTTGTTAGTATTTTACCAGTAAAAGTCGATTCTTCGTGGTGTCCTACTTCTCATAATCAGTTCATATTCTGTAAAACAAAAATGTAAAAAAAATATATATTAATGACATTACTAACGAAAGCATAATTAAAACCCAAAACAGATCAAACTAGGGCTAAATATAAACAACAATATACATCTGTATGAAGACTCTTGAAAAAGTACAGGGGAAATAAGACCAGGTGTTTCGGAAGAGTAAGCATGTTCTGCTTCATACAAATCTAGGTCAAATTTGGCTTAAATCACAACCTCAGTTGAGAGTTATATTGGTGACAACGGAACAGGCGTGGAATCATAAAACATGTCTGCATTTTTATCGTGTAATGGAAAATACTATTTCAAAATCGGATCACGATGTCGACCAACAATCATTCCTGTGGTCTTCACAATTCTGAATCGTTCTAAACCTAGTGTTGTTAATTTCTTCGTCATCTGTCACGGAAATCGTGAAAAATGGTAACAAGACATTATTAAAATATCGAATGAATTGAGACAAGAATTGGAAAATTAACAATTGGGAAAAATGAAATCATCACGCAGAGTATACAGCTTAGTTGTTAGCTGTCCCTGCTGGTAACTAAGGCCCGAGGTCAATGCCTGATGTTGAAGTCAGTAGAGTCATTGATTTTATGTTTTACAGGGTATTTCGATCCTATTGCTATTTGAAGATAACACATCTTCAATATACATAGAGGTGCAATTTAAGGACTTTGAAAGATCTCTGTTACCTGTTCTGATAAGCTTTTCAAGTAAGCCAACAGAGGGACACAATTTAGGTACATTGGGATATTTTTGTAAAGTATATGTTTAACATGGAATGATATAATTGAAGCATTTTAAGGCTCTAACCCAGAAAGCAAATGTTTTATCCCAAACATAGAAACATACGCTAATGTACTTTCTTACCTCTTGTCAAATGTAAATTGTCAGACATTTCTTCATTTATTTTCCAGAAACGACCATCATCTGGTTGGCACCCGTCGGTAACTGAACCTCCTGTACAGCCAGGGCAAATCGGTCGTTTGGAGCTAATGAATGTAGTAAACATAAGATAGATAACTATAACAATAATACTTATACCGTCGTTTTATCCAACAATAGCAAAACAATTATAGGAAATGTATTCCTTTATCTTTTCAATGAGACAAAAATCAATTCACCATATCATAAGGATAAAGCTGAAAAATTGTTTCAAAATTATAATTATTTACGGTTGAAAAATGAAAGAAACACGATAATGAAAACACGTCTTCCACATTAACACACCCATTTAGACATTGTTCAAATTCAATTTCAAAATATTTCATTTACATTACACATATAATACATTTAAATATATAGGCATGCAAATACATCATTGTCAAATGAATCCGACAGTAGGCTAACCCTATAAAGGTCTTCAAGAAAAACTTCAGGTTAGATGTGATAGAAAAATGATATGTTCCTTGTTTTGATCGTAAAGTATAATTGTTTCGAAAGCTGTATATACATGTACAAGAGTAAAGCGGGGGGAAACAACATTCGCCCTTCCAATACTTAAATGGAAGGTATAAAAGAGAGAAAGAATGGAAACAATGATAGTACAAAATCTCATAAAAGTGGCATTAGTCTGGGGAAATGAAAGCACATTATCTTTCGGTCAGGCTTATAAATGATGATTGGAATTTAATAAAATATTCAATAAGAATCCACTTACACATTCCTTCATACATTCATAATAAAATGTTCAGGGCATCCAGAAGACCCTTGAGATTATGGGTTTTTTTCACCACGCACAAGTTTGCTGATGGAATACTTTATGTAAGGTTGTCCATTAAAGGAATGTTAAATACTCATTAATTACATCGGCGCTTATGTTTTCAACTCCCTAATCTGAGAATCGTCACTCATTTACATAGATATCACTTCAGTAGTATAATGACATAATATCACGTGATCATTCAGAGTCGATGAGCTTTCACTAAGCTAAGAATGTGTATTTTTGTAGGTGAGTATAATAATCCAACTCTTTTCATTGAATTACTTAAGCGGCTGCGTTCTTGACCATTCATAGTAAAGAAATGGCAAGTTAGACAATTTAAGGGAAAAAGACATGTTTTTATTTCTGAACAATAAACAAAAGTGAGCAAAAAGCGTAAAAATGTAAAAAACAAAAACAAAAAAAAACCAAGGTCATGCACTGTAAAGTTTATGACATTTTTGTTTTTTAAAAGAGAAGGTGTTAAATGTTTTGCAATTAAAGTTTCTTCCGCGGAAGCATAGCATCGTGAACTGTTGCGTTTATAGCTAAAGTTCATACAGGCTTTTGATTACTCACGTTCCACTCTTATCGTCGCTCCAATATGAATATGATTGGGCTGGCCTGTAAAACATACAAACAAATTATTCTATATTTTAATCACAGAGAGAAATTATCACTTCGGTCAAACATTTCCACCATGTTAAATCTGAGGACTTTGTGAAATGTAACATAATTCAGTTGTAAGTTTAAAAGACACGCGGAGAACTCTGACTCCAATAACATTGAGATAGTTCACATGTTTATACACTATAATGTCAAACCGACATTCTGGTGCTAGTAATATCGTTTTTATAGAGCTATAACATATTTTTTGTGTTGTAGAACGCATCTGAAAAAGTATTACCAATCGCTGTCGTCATGAGATGCATAATTTGACGAAAATGTACAGTTTAGATTATTTATATCAATTTATGATAATAGGTTTTGTCATTTGGGGTAATATTTGAAAGTTTTTTGGTTTTTCTACATAACAAACATGACGACTTTCTTTTGGGGATTTAGAAGAAGAAAAAATGAAAAAAAAGAGCAGTCAATTTAAGAGTCATCAATACCAGGTCTTAAACTTTACGATTGTTGTTTGTATGAAAACAAACATCAGTAAAAGTGACACATTCTATTTCGTGAGCCTAAACGTTAACAAACAATAATTATAAAAGATAATAAAGAAATGGTTATTCACACGTACCTTGCCCAGGTCCGTTTCTCCTGTAGTTTAACTGAGGCCTGTCTGCGCCTAGCCAAATAAATCAATTGTGTAGATTAAATGACACCGACTTTTTTTTTAATATGAATAACGTTATAGAGGTATCATTTAAAGATTCAAATTAATATGATACGTCGTTTCTATGTAAACTCACGTGGCACAATTGGACGAACGCCACGCCTTCTCAACCAAACCACTATTGCAGTTGCTCCCATTGCTGTTATTCCAATCGCGATAGCTACATCCATGGATATTCCTAAGCTGTCATTCATATAGCCCATGTCAATTTTGCTGTTGTCCCCACATACGGTTGTGAACAGACTGGAAAATGTTGTAGCCTTATAAAACGTAAAAGAAAAGAGTATACATTAGATGATTAATCAAGTTATACCCCGAAATTATTATAACAATATTCAATTATGTTTTAGGGAATGTGTCTTGGTCTCTCAAAAAGAAATTCTTAAATCAAATTAGACGAATAATTTATACTTACAAAGAGAATTTTGGTTAGCGCTGTGGATGTGTGGACAATTCCAGCGATCTGTGGCGATTGTTGGGCAACCTCTGTCGGTCTTTTGTCCCTCTGTGCTGCTGACCTTACATCTTTCTCAACCTCTTGGTTTCTAAGTGTCCTTTCATCATCATGTTTTGAGTCAGGTTCCTTTTTAAATGATTCGAGCAGTTTTTGAACAACTTTCCCTGTAGCCTCCCAAAATATTCCTACCAATACACAGCCCAAGTTTTTACCATAGTGTAAGCCAGACTTGAATGCTTTCCTGAGAGAAAAGACTTTTTTCTTCTTACCTTTCGGAAGTTGTTTTTGTTTTCGCATTTTCTCGTCTTCAGAAGAGCTTGATTCGGCCGCAAGACTGTTTCCATTTGTTCGGTTTAATACCTCACCTGCTTGATTTCTCCCATCCCGTGCAGGAATTTCTTCGTTAAGCAAGTATTTTTCAGCTGTTGGTGCGACCGAATCCATTTTCGAAGTTCTTTTGTCTTCATCAGAACCAACTAATTTTGCTTCTTCCAATTGATCAATTTGTAATGGTATATGTGAGGTCTTTGAATCTGGATTATATCTCTCCTTTTTTAACCTTTTCCACATTATGGACTTCAACTTTTTCAAACCTTTCCTACCGTATTCCTGCACCACACCTTTAAGACTTGGTCGTTTGGCTTTGGCAGTTCCTCTATCGGTTTGTACTTTGTTCCCCATCTTGGAAACAGATGTAGCTACCGTCGCATTTCCGTTGGCAACAGGAAAGACGTCTTTGGGGATATCAACTTCTTTTTTTGCCGTCATATCTGAAAATTTTTCTTTGGAATCTGACGGCATGAATGTGGTTTGCGTCATGATATTTGAATGTTCATCAACTGTATCTAGCTCTTCAACAGCATTGTACATAGTCTTCGAGACATCATCTTTGGAGTCCAAGGAGGACTTGATTGGTGATTTCGTCCTGGTATCCTTGTGTTTATCAGCAGTATCTAAATGCCCAGTACCTTTGGTGACAGATTCCAACATACCTTCAGGCGACACAGCTTTGCAACATATCTCTGCAACATCGCCCACAGGTCTTGTAGCTATTATCTCGTGCCTATGGTCCATCTGTTCAGCATCATCCTGATAAACCTTCCTGACAATATCACTGGCTTCACCGACATCATCTGCACACAGAGATTGCTTTCCTTGGTGATCGTAATGCTCCTCCGTGTGAATACTGGTCTTAAACAACTCGAGACTTTTTACATCTTTATCGGATGAACATAAGAAGTCAAACGTGAAGTTCTCCAAGCCTTTTATGTTGTCGTCAAGCAGAAAGATGGTCATTTCTCTCTTATCATTTACTGTTGGTGTTGTTTGAGCAAGCTGGTTTCCTGTAGTGCAAGGGAAAACAAGAAATGAAGTAAGGTATGTATTTGTTAATTAAGTAATCCATCTATCAGAGTAATAAAAATGTTATTGGATGATATTGGTCAACATTTTTAGAAATTATTATGAAGTAAGGATAGCTAAAACATAATAATATGTAAACGAAATTAATGAAGATAAAATATGCTAAGACAAAGACTGAGTGGACTTACTTTTTTCCCCAGTGACGCATTGAAGCTCGTTTCCAGATTGGACACAAGAAGCCGTTTGGGTATAAATCTATCAACAGATAGGTTTAATATTGAATATCTAAGCCTCAAATATGTTATTGCTTCTTAAGAATAAGTGATAGATGCAATAGGAATAAAACGATTTTTGAAAATACCACTACTAATAGACATGTATAGACAAACCACTCAAATACCATACCAGTGTTAATAGGCTGTAAACCGATTTTTGCCGAAACCGAAAAACTGCCAACGTGAACATTTAATTTTGATGTTTACACAACTTGTTTATGTATTTTTGTCTTACATATATACATAAATATATATATATATTGTGCTATGTAGTGAATGTTATTGTTTTTGTTTTTCTACGCGGCATGTACATTTCGTGTCGCCAATCTCGGCCCAAACAGCGGGTAGAAGTGACAATGTTGGGTTGCAAATCCCATATTACTGACTAAAATAAGTTCGTTTATACAAATATTCGTTTACAAATATAGATATATATATTTGCTTCCTTGATTTTAACTAATGTTTAGTTTTATAGCAAGAACAGTAATTGAGGTTTTTTTTGTTTTGTTTTTTTTAAACTCACCTCAGCATCAGCTGCCGTGGTATGATGATGTCGCAGTATCATTTCTGTGAAGGGAATAAAAGTAATACCGAATTGGTAGCTAAGGCAAACAAAACAAACCAATATCGCAAGTATAATGATATAACGTAAACATTTCAAAAGGTACATGCGTCCTTATAAAAACTTTTTTTCAATTTTCAAAACAGGCTTGACTTATAAACAACATCAGCATTAAAAGTCTGCCTTACCTACAGCGGTCTTAATCTCTTGGTACTGAACTTTGTCCATGCTGAACTGTAACACAAGTATCAAAGTAAAGTAGATACGTGTCAATCCTGACAGCCACGTATTCAAAATGAAAACCAGAATATTTATCGTTTTCACGCATTATCTTATACATGTTAATATATGTGCATTACCCGCCATGATTCTTTATCAATGATGACAGTGATCGTGCAGTCTTTGTCATCAAAATCTGGACAGACAGGCGACATTAGATCTATCTCCATCTTCAATTTTTTTCCTTTGTGAATTATTATCTTGTTAAACTCCAGAGCCAAAGTTCTTTTCTTTTCGATCATCTTGGATCGCCGCCAAAACCCTTAAATACAGAAAAAGCGAATTGTTGTTTTTCATTTACATTTTCATATGTACACGTGTCATAAGACTAATCTACCCACAATTCACTGATACAAATATATACAGACATTAAATATATTTCTTTGTTCGCAATGATACGAAAACGATATCAAGGTTGGAACACGTAAACAATATGATTTAATAAAAACTAGTGAGGAAAAACACACATATGGAAATTGCATTGATTGATAACTTCGAAATGGTTATTAAATACAATAATATGTGTACCTTTCTGTTGCTGTTTAACTTCCCATACGTGATGTTGTTCCACAGGTTGAATCTCCCCTTGAGTAGCTATATCAAGTGGAGCAAATGACTCTGTAAACACAATCCGGTTATAAACACAATTCGTTTATTATCACAATCCAGTTAATAAACCAATCCGATTATTAACATAATTCTGTTATTATCACAATCCGGTTATTAAAGCAATCAGATGATTACCATAACTCGGTTATTATCACAATACGGTTATGAAATCAATCCGGTTATTAACACAATTCGATTATTCATACTTTAATCTTTTATGAACGCATCTACAAAATACATTACATACATGAATTATCTAACAATGCAACCAGTAGGTATATTTTCAGACCAACTAATCGTGCACATTTTCAGTTATAACCTACTCACTTTTGTTCCCATCACTTTTCCTGACATCTTCACATTTTGGAATGACCTAAAAATATCACATTGCAGTCATTAAGAAAAAGATCACTTTGCGTTAATATCTTAACGAAGAAAAATATAACATGTATGTTAAAACAAATCGCATTAATAAACAATCATACAAACTTATCACTCAAACAATTTAAATATGCATGATTTACCAGAGGTTTGAGATGTTTAGATTCCCTTTGAAATTCCTCTTCAGTCTCCTGCAAAGCTTCGTATTTTCCTCCTGTCTTTTCTTCTGTGCCATTCAGCTGAGCTTCATCTCTTTGTTCTTTTTTAACCCCTTCCTGATCGTCGTATCGTTGACTGACCTCTTCTATCGGTGGATGGTCAAGTTCAACACCCGATTCCTCAAGAGTCTTTATCAACTTCACTGTAATAGAAACATTATTCTTCATTACAATACTACGGCTATGAAATCAACTACCGTGTTTCAGAATCAATGACAGTCTTAGGATATTTTAAATATTGATAATAAAACCCAATAATTTCATCTCAATTAAATCTCTGGATCATCAAAAACATATTTCCATAGACAAATTGCGTGAATCATACATACCTAAAGCGTCCTTAATCTCTTTGAATTGGTCTTCTCCATTTGCCCGAAACTGTATAATTGTTAAATATAGAACATAAAATATATATTAAATACTACAATGAATATTGTAGTTAACACTACATTATTTAACCCTACCATCGAAAAAAGGCTGTGAAGGAATATTGCAGACAAATTAATTCGATATAAAAATTTGACTTTATGTTCTAGTATAGAAACCAAGGCATAGAAATATGTCTTATCAACACTAACAAATGAAAAATTGACCAGAAGGTATATACAATATATAGAGGCGAAGGACGAAAGATTTTCTGGATGCATTTCTTTTTTATTCCCTAATTTGGTATAAATAAAATGAAGTATAAAGGTACGGAGTGATTATAATATACAGTATATAACTTTTAGTATTGTATAAAATGTGCAATGACCTATTATTGTTTTCATTCGATCACAATTTATCTTTTGTCAAAGACGTAGTATCATTGAGTTTAGTTTTACAAAAATAAGAAAAATGTTTCCTACCTTCTTCTTGTTAATAGAAAATTGAAGTTTCTCGTCTTTCCACTTAATGCTGGGAGTAGCATTTTTCTTTCCTTTAACAGTGGTAACATCCAAATGTTTCGGTGGTCCATTTGTACTTTTCCGGGCGTACTGTATGCTGCCTCCAGCAATCGTCATCCGCACTGTTTGGTTCCTTTTTAATTTTCCCTCTGGAAGATGTGAATTAATTTAGACATATTTTGTTCATAAAACTCTTTAGAAAATATTTATTTATGTCTTCATATTATATAAAGACATCATGACAATGCCTTAACGTATTTACATATAAACGCATATACAAGATCATGATGCTTATGATTTTATAGATTTGATAGTTTTTAGTGTTATAATACTAACCTTTTTTTACTACTTCCCATGTTGATTGTTTTGGGTCCATTGTTCCTACAAAATCAAATATATGCTTATTTACATCTGCAATATGGATATTTGTAATCAATTTCATTTATAAACAGTTTAATTTAGACTTTTATAGTTGAGGGTGGTTTTGGACCATAATTTTAACGAATACATCACCACTGTTGCATTTAACATGAAAAGAGATATATCTCAGCTAAAACAGAACCTTAAAGATACCTCAAAACATCTTTCCATTGCAGAACATTTTGGGATTATAAAGCAAAGACAACAGCAAGTCAACTGACCAAAGGCCAAGTTCAGTAGGTTAAACTTATCGTTTTATTGTGACGTTACAGAGCAAACTTGGTTGGAATTAAACAAGAAATCCATTGACCGAAAATCAAGGTCATTGAGCCATAGGTCAAGGTTAATTGGTCCAAAGGTCAAAGTCATCTGGTGAAAATGAGATGGTGGCACATGTATAATAGGCTTAATGAGTCTGTATCGTTCACCTTGTTTTCAAAGCCTCAATGGTTCAATGTCTTTTTAGTTAACCAAAAAAGTGTAAGCAAAGTTGATTTTTGTCCACAATAATGGGTCAAGGTAATTTCTGTTCACCAAATATTCCAAACTGCGTCCCAGGAAGCAATTGCTGATTAAAAATTATGAATTACGTCTTTTGGTGAGCAAGAAGAATAAAAATGTGTTGGCTTCAAAACAAATTGTAGGCCTTTTGATCAAAATGTATGTAAGTGTTTAAACAAATTTGATCCATGCGACCTAGAATATGGATCAATGTTATTACCTCCGGCGAACAGTTTTTCGCTTCATCAAAGGTACTTGCACTTACCAGTTGTATATTTTGATTTTAGAATGTTTGGATATTAAGAAGTATGTAAGTGTTTCATCGAATTTTATCCCTATGACTTTGAGGTCATTTCTTTTCGCACATATTGTAGTTATGTATACCAGGAACCTTCCAGACAAAATTCTTTATTCTAGGACATTTTTTATTGTGTTGACGTTGAAGCCAGGCAGGTAACATGCGGGTGACAGAAAACGGACGTACGACGGACGCGGCATTACGGTATAAGCTCACCTGCCCGTTTGGTAGGCGAGCAGCTAGCATGCTAAAATATATTAGCTTCATGCGATTATTTTTTAAGTATAAATGTTAACCTCAGCAATATAGACAGATGACTTCTTGGTGGTAATCGGGTATATATAGCCACAAAACAAAACGGGACCTTTAATTTTGTGTCAGTGTTTTGTTATAGTACAATATTACTGATGTGTGATCATACAACCGCTGCTAATAACTATTTAATGTCATTGGCCCTTAAATAGATAATCCAGAGACGGTACTCTCCGGTATTTTGATACTGTTGTAAAATTCAGATTTTTTGTTGGGTTGTATTGTACATTTCATAATCATATTTTCCATTTACAATCTTCCCCGCCCATATATATGGCATACAGTTGAACCTCGTTAAAATGAACTCGGTAAAAGTCGATAACCACGCTTAACTCAAAGTGTTTGTCGGTCCCGACCGAATCATTTTTTTATCCTAGAAAAAAAAAACTCTGAAAACTCGAATTCGGAATACTCGAAAAACTCGGATAATACAAAGTGAAAATTAGGTTCCTGATGGAAGAACTCTAAATATCGTTTAACAAAGATTGATGGTAAATGTCAACATTTTTTCAACAGTTAATTTGCGTTTGTAATACTGAAGGTATCGGAACTACAAACCTATCGATTTTTATATAACAACAACTCTCGGTGATAAAAAGTACTGTTTTACTTACATCAGCTAATTCCCCAAGGCGGTCACCGACAATAATACACACTATAATCAACAACTCATCTACCCGCTCGCTCAAGCGGAACATATCTCTGACACATGAGTACTCGGCTGGTGTTTTTACTGGTGTAGAAATGAAACAGTCACCACTGCCTATTTAATCTTTAAACGACTGACACAACAGCGTAATTACCGCCGAGGTATTCAGAGTACGCCTATATAAACGGTCATCGCTGTCAATTAAATTGGATAGCATGTCAACTCATAACATTTTATACGCACATACACAATATGACTATTGTTTATATGGGTTTTTTTTGTATACTTATAAACATTTGACCAAACCCGACCAAATTTAACATCAAGCTAAAGCTGTTATAAGTGTCAGGTCCATAAGTGCCTGCTTCTTTTCTAATATCAAAACCCATGCAATAAAAAAAAACTATGCTGAAATTATACCAGTGCTTGTGTTTCTAATCGTTTAAACAAGCCACTCAAATAAAACCTCGCGCTTCCTAAAGATCCCTATCTATCATTCTGTAATTCGGTCAACGGAAAAAATACTTCTAATTATAGATTCAAGTCATCCAGTTACGCCGCCACTCCATAAACACGGCGCTGTGAATGGACATCCGACACTGGCGAATCTATGGTAATATATAACAAACTTGTGTACTCTACTCTCATTAAGTATTTCTGTTTCCTTTTCATACTCCTTGATTCCATAATTATCCCTGTTACTACACAGACAAATATATTTTATTTTCACCCTCGTGTTTTTTTACTGTTCTTTTTATATGATAAACGACAAAACGAAAAGTATACTCACCCGTTCCTCCTTTTCTAGTTATCACTTCTTCCTTGCCTGGTCACATGAAAAAACAACATAAAGATTCATGTTGATAATAAAATTCAATGTTAAAGTAAACAATTCTTTTTCAGTTGCTTTCCTTTCTTATGTTTTGATGTATCGCTATGTCCGTATATTGTCTTTCTGGACAAAAAATGTACGTCTCTTTAGACTAGTTATTTTACGGATAAGCATTACACAAATACATTCCGATTGGTACACTAACTGTGGGTAAAATATTTTTTTTTGTTATTTGTAAATTTGAAACAACATAGAGTTGAACCCTTTCCAATTTTTGCTTCATTGTAAGAAAGAGTCGCGTAACATATATTTATTCTGTTACAAAATGGAGTTAAATATCTCAATAACTGGTTTTGGCATTATGTATTGAGAAAACACTGACAACAATTCAACGATTAGTGACCTACAATTACCCCCTCAATAATAGATTTTTAAAAAGATAACTTTGATTTAATCAACCATTTTAAAGGTTGGTTAGAATATGTAAAATAAGCGACCAGTAGAGTGATTCTATTTGTAATATCTTTGTATATTTGTATTTATATGCTTTCTGGATTTTGAAATATATTATTGGTATATATTTTTGGTAGTATTTACGTTATAAATCATTTTAATAGAAATCCGTTGATACTTTTGGCAATAACTATGAATTCTGATGCACTTCGAAATACCCCTAGTAGTCGAGGAACTGAGTATATTTTATCTAGATAAATGTTGGTACTAAATTTTTACTTCAGGTTAGGCTCTGTCGTCGAGTTATAAGAGTTCAAGAGTTCGAATTCGACTGCATTATGAAGTCAATTACTATCAACAACGATGGCATTCATTGATATAGATAGGCTTGTAATGTTATTTATAACAGAAGAAAAAATATACATTGAATAAACATATATAATCATATTATCATTGTGTTTGACTAAAATGAATGATGCCTATAAATTTCATCAACATTTTTGTATTCGTGTTGAGCATAAAATTCCATGTGCCTATTTTACCAATTGTATAAATTGAAGTGTAGACCTGTGATTCGAAAGAAGATAAATGTTATAGCGAAATGTATCACGCACATATTTAGAATATTAATTATAAATAATAAGAACAATTTTGTCATTTATAGCTTTGAACATATCACAGAATATAAAAGATTGGGCAATTAATGTGAGCTGTTATGGAGTCTTGCATAGAAAAACGTAAATCATATTTGTAAAAATGTATATTTATGTAAATAAATCTATATACACACAAAATATATATGAAAAATCGATTACCACCAAACAGATAGCGGTTTCAACAGATTTGTACACAGACACCTTCTAGTTT
The DNA here is from genome assembly GCF_902652985.1 of Pecten maximus. Lineage (NCBI taxonomy): Eukaryota > Metazoa > Mollusca > Bivalvia > Pectinida > Pectinidae > Pecten > Pecten maximus. Next base: position 41,591,510 of record NC_047021.1, read on the forward strand.
TCATATACATATGTAGGTAAAACATTTAAAATATCAAATTTTATGTAAAACGATATGAATAAATGGTTTAAAGGGATATAAATTAAATCATTCAGAAATCATAGACTACATGGATTATATAGCTAAAAAATCATTTTGAAATAAAAATATATATCTATCTTGTTTTATGCAAAAACTAAAACATACATAGATTACATTGGTAAAAATGAAAATTGTTTTGGAATAAAAATACATTTCTACATAAGAATTAATTGACATGGTTAAAATAGGTAAAATTTAAATTCTTTTGTTATTGAAAATATATTTATCTAATTCTATAAAAAAAATCAATATGTTCATGGTTTAAATAGGTAAAAAGTAAATAATTTTGAAATAGAAATATATTTGTGAAAATTCTATATAGACATTTATACTTAACAATTTAACAATTTGTAATAAAACATATATTGATAAAAGTTATATGAAAGAATACATACCTGGTTGAAGTATGTAAGAAATAAACGATTTTGAAATAATAATATATTTCTCTAATTCCTTATAAAATTAAGTATTATATGGTATAAATTGGTAAAAATAAGATTCTTGCTAAATGAAAATAAATTTACCAAATAATATATAATAGTTAATACATACATGGTTTAAATGAGTTAAATTGAATTATTTTTATAGAAAATGTATTTATCATAATATATATAAAAAGAGATAAAACCATGATTTCAAACTATATAAAGTATATCTATTCCAAAAATGTCTTTATCAAATTTCAATAATCAAAAATCAAGGTTGGTATAGGTTAAAATATGTTTAATAAAACAGTATTTCATAAAAATGTATAAAAATGTATGTATGAATAGTTTACAAAGGTTAAAAGAAAAATTAAATGTTTTGTCAATGTAAGCAAAAAATGTATACGCGATTTATACAGGTTTAGATTTGGAAATCGTAGTTCAATTCAATTTTATAAAATTTTAATCAAATTATTTAAATATTGAAACCCAACATTACGTTTTCAATTATCTGGGTATGTTGCTAAAATACAAAGGAAATTTACGGAAAACGTAACAAAATGAAGCCGATCAAGGAGAAAAGCTTTATTTTCAGTTATAAATGTGATACCCAACTCTCAGTTTTGCTACATTATGTAAACAGTATTGTAAGTTATGGTTCAAAAATATGGGGCTTTCATAAAGCGCCTGGTGTTGAAAAAGACATACAACGTTTTGTAAACACTTACACAGTGTACTTAAAAATACCTGTAATGGTATGGTTTATCTAAAGCTTGCTACATATTCATTGAATTGTTACGGGTATAAAGAATTTTCAAGTCTTGATAAAGATAATAACCACTGATATATTTTTTAAAGACATGTGTATAAAGACATGTTAGATCATAGCGATAAATGGTTGTTAAATATCCGGAATGAATTTTATAGAATAGGTCTAGGTTATAGCTAGCAAAGAGGAAACATTGATGATATTTACAGACAAGATTGTATAGAGCAATTTGGAACATCGCCAAAACGAATTTTTTATACTTGTCTTAACAATGAACTAAGCATGCATGATTATTTGAGAAAATTATATGGGTAAGCGTAAACATAGATATTAATAAAACTCGGCTCTTATCTCAATTTAAATGTAGAAAAGGGTCATTATAAAAATATTCAGCGAAACTTGTATAATATTGTGTGTATCATTAATTATATCGAAGATAAAATGTCATTGTTATTCGTATGCATAAGTGTTTAAATTGATACAGTTATTAAACGGACAAAATACGAAATAATTTGGGGGGAAAAAAAGACCAAATAAATCTCAAAGCGACGAATGCCAAAATAATTCTATCAACTAAATCAGTTATGCTCTCTGAGTGAATTGTTTCTTAAATTTTTTTTTTTTTTTTTTTTTTTATTATTTTTTTTAATTATTTTTAGTTGAGTTTAGTGACTATTTTTGTAGTGAAAAAATTAGAGGAATTTTATTTGTTGGTACTGAAGGAAGAATATTATTTGTACCTGTAATCAAGTGCTTGAGGCGCAAAATATTCCTTTATCATAGCGCACACATACAAAAATACACATAAAATCAACTTATCCTTACATAAGGAAAACAGACTATACCTTCATATGTTCATTTTAGTAAATGTTTGTCTTAAAATACAAAATATATAACTATTGTGTCTTACTTTCATGTGATTAACAGACATACATGCTTTTTAATTTAAATGATTATGTTTTGGTAAACCTATCTATTTACCTAGATTATTAACACTCAACTCACCTTTCCTTAGCCACATATTATGTGTGTATTTCACAAGTGTTTGTTTATGGTGCACAAACTACTGGTATTTGAGCAAACGCTATCGATCAAATGGCTACACTCGTCATAGCAAGTTAATTTATATGACCCAGTAAATCGGACAAAAAAGGGGAATTTCCAAATCTATATTTAACCTACACATCATAAAGACGTGTGCAAAACGGGGTATCAAGGAATAGTGGAGTGACTGGCTACTTTGGCCGATATTGATATTATTAATTATATTTTAAGATACACATTGTGTACATCGTTTATGAACCCTATTTTGTAGTATATACTGATGTAGCAATATTGATCTTACACTTAGATCTCTATCTGTCTTTCTTCCTGCCATTCTTCTTTGCTTTTCTTTCTTTATAATCATTATAAGTATACTGTGTCGCTATCACAATCTTTGTTATATATATATATATTTGTGGAGAGGGCTTTCATAAGTTGTTAAACTCGTGTGCCCAATGCAATTGTCAACCTTGTCTAAACAATTAAATATGTTGATATTGATTTAAAGCAACACCAGACCGACCTTGGGACCAAACAAATGACAACCATACCAGACCAGGCATTTTCTATTTTTTGTAAGAATCATAATTCATATAATTAAGTTATATCTATTGTATATAGATCTATAGAATGTATTAAACATTTTAATTCCCTGTCCTAATTTTACTGCATTTGTAACTTGATGAAGAGGCGGATTGGCTTTTACATTTGACAAATTGCTTCTCATTACAGACAAATATATTGTCAAATTAACAAGGCAATCTGCTTCTTTATCAAAACACAGGTAAATTACAAACGACCACATACAAAGAACGCGAAGCAGTTACATATCATAAGCAGAAAAACTACAAACAATACTGTTGTTGCTTGTGTGTGACGGTGTTGGGGGTTGATTGAGGTGGGTGTATGTGTGGGTGCCAATGCTCACTTCGGTCGATAACTAGTTTGCCGAAGAATGTTGTTAATTAATCATAAGATGGCGCTCAGATGAATAACAAATAGTCTAATAGAAGGCTTCATCAGTAACAGTGCAAGTTAAAACGATGTGATTTCAGCACAACCATAGAGTAATTCATAAACTGTTGATACAATTGAAAATACCCTTTTTATCTGAAATATATTCGTCATTACGGATTACTTTCTTTAAACGATCTTTTCCATTCAAATACTTTATATATTTAAATATATTTCTCTTTAATTCACACATTTCAGTGAACTTTAAAGATGACTTATCAAACACACCTGGGCATTTGGAGTCAAGCATGGTTACCTTTAAGTTAGATCCACTGCATCCTTTTTCCATCAGCGAAATTCTACACACAAGTCATCAAGTTTTAATTACGAAATGTTTATTTTATTTGGGAAGTTCATACTATAGTTCGATTGTTTAGAGGAACAAGGACGTATCTCCAACAATGTTTACCTTGAAAATTCGACAATATATTTGTCTGTAATGACAAACAATTTGTCAAATGGTAAAGGCAATCCGCCCCTTCAATAATCAAGTGCTAAGAAGTAAAGGGCCGTATTTCAAATTTATCAATTTTTAGATTTTAATAAATTACAACTACGCGTGAGATTTTCTTATAGAAATTGTACATTATATCAGTTAAATGGTCTAATTCTGTTAAAATACTATGTGATTTAAAAGAATTAGACAATTTCCATTGATATAAAGTACATATTATATAAGAAAATCTCACTCGTAGTTGTAATTTATTAAAATCTAAAAATTGATAAATTTGAAATTGTAATTTATCAAAGTCAAAAAATTGATAAATTTGAGATACGACCCTTTACTTCTAAGCACTCCATGTTGGAGATACGTCCCTGTTCCTCTAAACAATCATTTGATAAATAAGTTATGTGCTTGTTGAGTGGAAAAGAACGCGCTCGTACCTTCGGGGCCTATATTGTTTATGGCTAATATGGTTTTATGTTAAAAGTCTGGAGGTCAAGTGGCTATACTTGTCTTATCAGACTTTAAGTGTTACCGGAAGGAAGTTGGGAAATCGGTATATCATATTATTTTTATTTATGATCAAGCTAAATTAGCCCAAGTTAACTCCATCAATTTAAATTTATCATAAATATTACACGTCGAAAGTTGTCTGCATATTTTTATCATTTTGTCAGGTTTTTTAATATTTACCCACGTCAGATTGCTTTTTGAATTAATTTTTTTAAAAATTAAATTCTAGATTAAATGTTACACAAATATAATTAACTAACTAATTTGGTGGCAATGTTCAAAAACATGAGTAGAGTATTAGATTATATGCATCCTCCGCAGTTCTAATAACTGTTTTATGAATAAAAAAAATGCTTGAAATGAAAATGAAAATAAAAAATTCTAGGTAGGGAGGCTAGTTTGCAGTGTCAATAATTTTGTAAAACCTAACTTTCTTGTAAAAAAAAGTTCTCCATCAAATTATCGCATCAAAGTCATTATACGATATTTGTGTTTTTACTGTTGAAAAAGTATCCTCCAGTATCAGAGCTTCTAATGACCTTTAACCCAAAGGATCGTACGACAGTCGACCACTGCAGACAGCTTGTCGAGATACTTCCTGTTCATGCGACGACTGCTACATTTGAAGAATGTTTGGGAGTACGGGAAGATAAATTGATTATAACGCATGTACACTGATTTGTTCACAACAGGTGCTGAATGCGTACAGCAGACTGCTTTTTTTCATCGTCATATTTCCAAAAGCGAAATTTATTTCAACACACATGTCGAGATGTTGTCAAATCTTTTTTTTTTTTAATCGGTATGCAGATCTGTACAGCGTACGCCACTCGATGCCCAGCAAGCTGGTAAATGTCCAAGTGGTTTTGACGTTTTATTGTTTGGAGAACACAGGGGCTCGGTCCCGGGTAATATATGATATCAGTTAACAGCTACAACACTATGAATTAAGAATTTATGTATGTTCTGAAACTTTTTCAATCGGGTTATCGATAATCCCGATTTTTATAAAGTTTTAAAATATTGTGAAAACTGAATCTATAGTGTTGTGATTGGTAACCGATGTCATATTTTACTCAAATTCTCAAAACGAGCCCCTGTGTTAAAAATAAACAGAATTAGCTAAGAACCGACGCTTACACACTTTTCGGTTAGATTTTGGTATTTTTGCTTCATACATGTATATATTTATTGAAAATAAGAACAAACCAAATGATAATATCTTTGAGTATGAACTTAAAAACAGATATAGTATCATGAATATAAAACTGCCTTATACAGCTGTGTCGTTGTAGAAACGAAACAGTAAAATCTAGGAGAGAAAGGAAAATTCCAATGGGCCTCAACAGTTCTAATATAGGTATAGGATTATAGGAGAAGGTGTATATCAATCCAATAATTTAACCAATTTCCTGCTTTTTAGATATTAATAATTTTTTGAAAGACGTACATGTATTCTGGACGGGTGTTTAACATAAACGATCAATATACTGAACCGGCGCTAATTAGGTCAACTATATCAGTGGTCACCATTCTAAATCGGCGTCAATAAGTTCAATCTATAAATACATCAAGCTGTTCTATTAAGCCAACAAAAGCAATATACTAAAATACAGGATTGTTAAAAAAGCAATGATATCCTACCTTCTATATTACGGATCTAGTAGTCAGTCACACTACATCAGCGCTAGACTCCAAATGATCCTGCTTAAATCCCCAGTAGGTATATATACATGTGTGTATTCAGTAATACAGATAAATCACACTGCCGAGCAGCGATACAAAGAGAAAAAAAACGTGTTCTAGGACGTAGAACTTAGTACCTTTTACCTACAACTTAATACCATGTAGTACAACTTAATACCATGTAGTACAACTTAATACCATGTAGTACAACTTAGTACCTTGTGGTACAACTTAGTATCTTGTAGAACAACGTAGTATCTTGTACAACAATTTAGTACCATGTAGCACAACTTAGTACCTTGTGGTACAACTCAATATTTTGTACCTACAACATAGTACCGTGTAGTACAACTTAGTGTCATGAAGCACTTGGTGCTTATAGTGCAAATTAGTACTTTTTGGTACAACTTCGCATTTTGTAGTATAATTTAGTATCTTGTAACAAAATTTAGTATATTGTAATACAACTTGATACCTTGTAGTACAACTTAGTACCATTTATTACACCTTAGTACCTTGTAGCAAAACTAAGTATATTGTGATATAACTTAGTATCTTGTATACAACTTAGTATCTTGTGATACAACTTAGTATATTGTAGTACAAATCAGCACCTTGTGTATTGTACCTACAACTTAGTATATGGTGGTAAAACTTAGCATCTTGTGTCTCGCATCTACAACCAAGTGTCTTGTACCTAAAATGTAGTACCTTTTGGTACAGCTTAGTATCTTGTACCTACAACTTAGAAACTTAAAATTGAGCACCTTGTACCCCCTTTGTAGATTTAGATGTGCATATTTGTGGTTTCTTCTCCTTTTTCAGCTTGAGGTCGAATGGTAATAAATGAGATATGACATTGTGTGGTCTGACCTAAAACACATCGTCAAGTGCCAGGCCTACAGAAGTGGTAAATTTTACATATTATCTAATTTCATGGCTTACGTGATTAAAACGTACTTCGCGGTTCGTGAAAATTGATATCAACAACATGCGTGTAATTGGTATGAAAGTCTGCCCGCTCTACTATCTACTCTCAAGGAAAACTGAAACCAGTGTTCTAATCTCACATTGAAGAATGCTTTTATATCTATATTTTAGTGAACGGGAAAGTGACTCGAGTAACAAGCAATTTATGTTAGTGATAATTATCTAAATTTCATAATTACATGTATAACAACATGTTTTTATACAGTCAAATTGTCAGTTTACCCTGTAGAAAAACACTCTAACATTATCATTGCAGTATGTTCTCAATGTTTTCAATTCTTGAGCAGGAGGCGGCGAAGGAAATATTTGATTCTTATTATTTAAGTAAATTTCCAAAGTAGAAATGACATGCCAAAAGTTTTAGTATTCATGTGCAACCCTTAAAACTCAACACGTAAAGATATATGATGCAAATGGAGCATATCAACAAAATGTTAATTAACATTAGAATCTTTGAATAGGTAAGACGATAACACGACCAGGAGTCTTAGAAGGGTAAGCGTCTCCGGAAACAAATCAGAGAAGATTTATATGTAAACGAAACTTCTGTTCTATCTCAAAATCAACGAAACGAGGGGGAAATATGAGCAAGGCAACAACGGACCTGTTGTCCGATAAGGTAAGCGTCTTCTGTCGACATCCGCTTTATACCTCAAGGTCAAATGAAGGTATAATATCACGTTTTCGAAAAGAAAAACTGGGAGTATGACAGGAGAACTACCTGGCATATCCATAAGCATCGAACATTTTTTCAGAGTTACACACGGGTTAAAGTAACCCGGTTCCTGAAATACTTTATCAAAATTTAACATAGATATATATGGGGGGGGGGGGGGGGGGGGGGGGGGGGGGGTATGTTTCCAAAATACTGAATTCAGTATTGATACTGAACACTTTCATCCATGGTTTTATAAAAAAAAAAGTCAAGTAAACAGTAGATTAGATAAGACTTTGTTGTGGAGAAATCAAACTGTATAAGCCTACTGCTCGCTCAATTTCTACCTCATTTTGAAAACTATAAATCGCATAGATATTACTTTTAACTTTCAAGTGTTATACGCGTACTATTGACTTCTAGATTTTCGAAATCATACAAATCCCCATTCATACTTTTGTATAGTAGCGTGAGACTAAACATTCATTTTACAGGCTGTTTTAACTCCGGCCTACAGAGAACGAGAACAGAACGCTAGAGTAGGTTTTACGTACAACCTGATACACTTAAAGATTACGTAAGCTTTTTAGTGAAACACTGATTTCTGTCATACACGTCTAGTATGTGAAAGCACGGGCCCTGATTTTTAAAAATGCTACACATAACACCCACTTCCGATCATTGTCAACTATTCCTTTGATTATCCACGATAATAATCTCTGATGACCGATATAATGCATCTACATTCCACTCGCTCATTTTAAGGTCCATATCTACCTTCATGCCTACATACCTACTTTATCAACATCATCCATAGCCGCCATTGCATTTCAAGGACAAAAGATAATAAGTGTTTATTCTTTTATAAAGTATAATTCGGTCAAACAAATGACCCTTCTACTTGCTTTATACACTTATAAACATAGATTGCATGTCAATAGCAAGACTCAGTTAGCCGTGATACATATCAACAATTGAATAAGTTATTTCTGTTCCATTGCACCATAGATGTGATTATAGTCCTGTAAAATGTCACTGTATATCCTATTTAGATTAACCTAAAACAGATGTCAGTAATTTTTTTCACTCCTACACATTGTTATCTAGCAGAAATGTGACGGAGTACATATCTTGGTAGGATGACGCAGCAGCTTTTCACCATGTAGGCAAATTTCCTATTATACTACGATGATGAAGCAAAATTAACTAGCAGAGTGCAGACAGTTAGATGTACCCTATGTTAATTTCATGTGTTAGATATATCTTTAGAAAGCTACCGAGAAAATATTATATTGTATTGTATTGTATTGTATTGTTTTGTATTGTATTGTATTGTTTTGTATTGTATTGTTTTGTATTGTATCGTTTTGTATTGTTTTGTTTTGTATTGTATTGAGTATTGTTAATTGATCCGATCTGTTCCTCTTATGTTTTCATTTGCACCGTATATGTAGTCTGCAACAGGTTGTATCATGGCAAATCATTGATGGCCTTTCTTGATACGTTTTGATGCAATCCTGGGCTTCACAAAGAAAAAACAAGTATGTGTATAGTTAGCGTTAGGTGTAATCTCGCACGTGTTATACATGCTCGTAGAGAGGGATGCCGATTAGGCGGCAATCATTCTCTAGCCGTCACCCTAACAACTCGGTCATAGTAATTGCTTCCTGTAAATCACGATAAATATATCTGTTTAAGGATCCCAGTTATTTCCCTTACTAGTCTGGTTTCAATCAATTTTACAATGTCGTCGTTTTTGTCAACGAAATCTTTGTTTCGTTGTTATCAGATTGTAACATTAGTATATTTTCAAGTACCTAGTATCTGTGATTCATCTACACTTGGCCGCAATGATATTTCCCCATCGTTGAATACAGAGCTATCTAAGGTTCTGTGCGGCGGTTTTCTGTCCGGCGGTTTTCTAGTCGTGAAATGAGAGTTGATATTGTTTCGGACGCTTAAATACTTGAATTTTCGTGTTAACATCAGTAAATTAAATAAATGTATTAAATATGAATTAAACGCCTTCTGCTAGATTCTGACTGACAAGGCATGCCAAATGTGTATCTAATATTTAAATTGTGTGTACAGGCGTAGATTACATGTTCATTAGGAAATTTGACGGCAGATTTGACCTAGACCCTCTATTTCCAAATTTTAATTGGTTCAGAAGATATTTTTTTTTAATTTGAACAATAAACAAATTGCAGTAATAAAAATCAAGCATTCTTCCATCATACCACTGTACGGTTTCAATTTGTTTATTTTATTTTTTGCTTGTTAACTTTTGTTTTTTTCAGAGAAGTGCATTATGTCAAACAAATGTTGCTTTTATGATTCGTTGCAAACATTTTATAATCTACTACAGCTTATTTTTTCGAATTTCGAAATCAAGAATTCTGATATCAACACCTGTTTAGCTAAACAAACACCTGTATCTAACTAGTTTTCCTGTTTCAGATGTCCGTACACAGCTGTTGTCAATAACATCTGTTTGTGAATAACTAAATACACAGTTTCGGTATTTGAAATTATGTGTGTCACATGATCTTGCAAGCTCAAAAAATATTTGAGATTGAGTTTTTTTTCAACTTTTTTTATCATCGTAATGAATAACCGCCATCTGATACTAACAAAACTTCGAAAACGGCTTATTGATATTCGCCATGGTTTCGAATTACTTGGTTTTTAGCCAACATGATGGAGAAACTTCCTGTCAATTTTATAGAGCGTCACACTCTTAAATGATCTCACCCTGTGCACTTAAGATCTCTCCCATACACATATACCTAAGAACTGTTGCAGTTTAACCATGTAAGAACAGAGACCGTATGTCATGTTCTTTAAAATATTAAAATGCTGTAACGCATAAAAAAGAAACATTCTAAATCCATCCCGGTTTTCGGTCTGTTATGTATGTATGCAAATTAGGACGGGTCTATTTTCACATCAAGGGTGATAAGAAAACCTTGTAGTAAATGATAGGAAAGGAAAGTCTATTTTCACATCAAGGGGATTAAGACAACTTGTATGAAAGCATAGGACTGGTCTATTTTCACATCGAGGGTGATAAAATTCCTTGTATTGCATGATAGAATAGTCTTTGTTTACATCAAGGGAACTAGGCAAACCTGGTATGAAAGCACAGGTATAATTCCACATCAAGTTTATTGGATTCATATATACTGTAGTATTAATGGAAATCAATAACCCTATCATTCTCATTTTAGGAAAGTATTTGCGTCAGACCAGATTTTGAATGACATGTGTCATCAAAGAACTATAAGATACTTACCCCTCCGAAAAACCTGGTCTTATTCTTACTCATTTTATATTTTCAATGTGAAACTTACTCCTGTTTACATGTTGTCCTCCATTTATGGATATTTAAGTAGATTTAAAATTCCGTTTTTATGTAGATATTCTCTGTTATTGAAGATTTATCATATGATACATTTTATTCTCTAAATTTCTCATAATAAACTTTTAATCAATTGTACTTTGATAATTTTATATTCGTTATTTTTGTTAATCATTGATCATTATTATTGCATGTCTAATTAATAAAGTCAAAAGAAAGTAAACATACTATTCATAGTGTTGCTATTTTAAGATCAATTTAGATTTCATTTCTCATTTATAAAGTTATGATAACGTATCGAACAAATCATAAGTTTACTATATTTAGATCAATTTAGATTTCATGTCTCATTAATAAAAAACATAATGAAGCCTACATTTCATAGGCAACTGCATTTAAATCCATTTCTACACATTAAACATTTAGCATCAATCAATGTATTTACTTCTAAATACCTGTTTATAGTATAATAACAGCAGTTAAATAGAACATCAAACTGGCATTGAAATATCTTTATATGAAGAATTATTTACCATGCTATCATACAATAAATATACGTCCATCCCAAAATTGAATATGTCTCCTTCATCCCATATACATCAACTAAACATATCACAGTACATGTTATTATAAACATCTTTATAGAAGATTTGTGAGCTGGAAAGAATACCGTATTGCATACTGAAGTACACTTGGGTAAGGACCGTGGCGTACTTAGTGGTTTTGTGGCTTTTTTGGTTTACAGTTGAATGTTAAATAAGATCTAAGGTTATACATGGCCTATCACACTGTCATCCATAAAGACGTTACATAAATAACTCTCCGGTTCCATCAAATTGTCATTTATCGTTTTGACCTGTACTTATGACGACTAATACCAGTTATCCATAAAGACGTTACAGAAATAAATCTCCGTCTCAAAATTATCCTCCATCGTTTTTCACAGAGTCTCGAGTTGTGATCTGATCTGTAGCTATGACGACTGATACCAGCGGCCTACCACGGCCACAGCACACATTCAAATGTTCCACTCAAAACAAAATGTGACTCGGTACACATTTATCGACAAAAGAACATAAATATGTAACATAGACCGAACCGGCCTGCGTCCTTAAAATACACGAGTGTTTAAAAGTGACCAGTCGACATCGGCCTTCATAGATAATACTTCACACGACATGTGTCAGACTATGCAAGATGAGAACCCTTATACATGTAAGTATACACAATATAAAGGCAGTTATTTTCGAGAGAAAATGTAAACAGAGCTATTTGCATCAAAATGTCCCTCAAAGCAAACGTAATCATTACAAGTCAAACAAATACATATATATTGGTAAACAAAACAATCATATCCTACCTTTAACAGCACGTATTGAGTAATCAGCCTTACCGCGTCAACAGCTCGGCTCCAAGTGGCTCGGTAAAAATCCCCAGCCTATGTGTATTGTACAACCACGTGTGTGCATCACACCCTAGATACATAAAAACGTAAATAGTTTGACGCCTGCATTAGAGCTAAATACAAATCGGTTTTGTTAAGTAGCCACAAATCATAAAGTTATGTAGAAACCAAATCTCTAAAATGTAATCCTATAGAATTTTACTTATTGGTTTTTTGTTAGTGGGTTTGGTTTTTTGGAATTTTCCGACACCGTTTGGTATCGCTAAGATTTTGGTGAAAAAACAATCAAATCGGTGGTGACATGACACCTACTTTTAATCTTTTTGATAAATGAGATTCTTATTTACCCCCAAAAACACCCATGATTAGTTATGTCAGTGCCGCGTACATATGAGGTATGTAAACGGAGTGCGTACACTGGATTCATGTTTTGTACAAATGTAAATATATGTAAATAATATATTTCTCTACATTATCCTTACTTCCGTATGCGCCAAACCAGTCAGTTCGTCACAACAAACATGTCAATACGTATCGTCAACGAACATGAAACAGTGGTTTCGTCACAACAGACAGCTTGTGTCCGCTGTCTGCTTGTTGGGTAACGTTAGTAGTAGATATCGACCAATTAAACATTTATATATCGGATACGTAATTCCAGTTCAGCGGTATCGGATGTGTCACTCGTACTTGACGAAGTCTAGACAACATAAATACTACGTTCCGGTCCAATACAGTGAATATCGCCTGTCCGTACCATATTAGACACGGCAAAAGGATTGTTTAAAAATATTTGTGAGATACATAAGCCAATCGATGATCTCTGCTTTGACCTCTGCCGTTAGGCGAATGCAATTGTTTCTAATGAACTTGCCAAAGTTTCCTCTGACGCTGACACAATGTAGGCCTACACCAGACATGGTGTGAGAGTCAGAGAGTATTGAGGTATGCCTGAATCAAGAGACGACGCAATGGAAAAGATTATCAGATAACTTGATACGCCTATCAAATACATCCAGTTGGAATAGTGACAAAACCAGGATTCTATCTCAGAATATGATATGAAAAGGTGCGGCGGAAATCATATTGATGACACTGTCATGGGTTTAAATTGAGATCTGTACTCAACTGATTATTGGGAATATATATTTTTTTTCCCAAAAACTTCAGTAGTAAGTGCTAAAGTCCTTTGTTTGTCATTATCTCATTTTGTCAGTAGTATGCAGATGTTCATTGTCAACGATATCACGCACTAAAAACCATTGTAAATTGCATATAGTCTTTTCCTGCTTCCAGCGTCCATTCCCTTATGATCTTACTGCCATCTTACTGTCATGGATGTTGTTTTGCTATTGATGGTTGACTGATGAACTGAGCACCACCACTCCATGAACATTTCAAACTAGCTATATAGACCGTTGCAATTATAACTCCTTTTAACATGCTCCGTATCATTGAGTTACCGGTATACATCTCTACATTGTCTTTTTAATGTAGATACAGTGTAAGCTCTGGGGGTGTTTGCCTCTCTATAATAGTTTACTGTGGACTTGTTAAGTAAGAATTGGGGAGTTGTTGAGTAAGAGCTGTGAGGTTGAAACTTAACTTGATGAACTAAAACATTTGACCAGATATTGTATGTGATATATATACTGGCATTATAATCAAAATAGCAAATGTCAAGTGATTGGTCTGCTGCAATGATAGGAAGCAAACTGCCGGAGACCTACGAGACCATTGGCCTCTTGTGTTTACATATAAAACGTACAAATGAATCGGTTTAGTTACTATAGTGGATGACTGACTCGAAAAAAGCAACCATCTCTATTATATCAACGTTTGTGACATATTTGTTGGTCTGTAGCAATTACCATTCTAATTGAATAATTATAAGTTTTCTATACATTCCCGATGTCGGTTTGCGGTAAACCAGTGACGTTCCAATAATGAAATGATACATTGTAGTCTATGCTAAACGCGTTCTACATGTATTATGTTCTTCCGTTGTTGGAAAGCATTTGGTTCTCTTATTTGAGACAATACTGATAATAGAGGCAAAAAACATAAGTAATGATTAGTGTCCGTGTAATATATTTACAATCATATAGTCCTAAATACTGTTGTGTTAAAACAAATGCAATCTGTATTAAGACGTTTTATGTAAAAATGTCTCTTGTCTTTAGAAGTCAATATTTTAGAGTTAGATGCGTATAATTGTGTATGCTAACTGACCAACTGTTCAACTAAATCGAAACCTCGTGTGTTAAATTTCACCTACGTCTAATTTTCAATTCAGTTTCAGTGATAATGATTCATTTATATGCGAGGCAAAATGGCCCTTTATAAAGGAACTTCTTACTGGAGTTCAGTGTTATATGTCACAGGATACACATAGGGCATACCCGTGGTATTTAAATGTGGTTTAAATCTGCCATATGAACTAAGCACAATCTAAAGGATAGTTGATGTTAATGGGAGATTATTGTGAGGGGTAATCATACATGTTTTGTATCTTTTTATGAAAAAAACACACATTTGTTAAGATGACCTTTAGGCCTTTACATGCTATTAACAGTCCACGCGTGCAGAAATTCAATTAAAGCGTCTGCCACCAGCACAAGGTAGATGACAAAGCGTTTGTTATGTCGCAAAAGTAAGGTGTACTACGTAAACAAATCAACATAGCCCATATTTTGATATGTAAACCTGAAGAAAACAAACAAATGACATACATGAAACATAATTGAGACGTCTACCATGCAGAATTGTTTTTGATTAATTTATTTCTCTTTCTCAATTTGTACAAAATAGTATGCAACATATTTTAAATATTTCATAAAAAGTAGAAATTATATTTAGTAGTTCTGAAGTGTAGAAGTACGCTTATCTATCGAAAATCAAAATCAAACTTGACTTTAAGCTAGTTTCCTTGTTATTGAAAAAGGCCAAGTACCATGTATGCAATGTACAATGTACTCGTTTTTATCGAAGGAACAATAATTGATCTTAACAAATTGTATATATAAGCTGATGTAACTGAGCTGTCATTATGATTCAAAAGATCTACCTTTCACAACCCACACCCAGTAGTCCGTGTAGCGAATACGGCTGCAAGTGGATGATTTGTGAAAATCCCCAGTTTTTAAGCAAGCACCGCATGGATCATGTTCCATTCAGTGACGCCGCAACGCTAATTACCTCCTACACTCTTACGATGGCCTGACGCGACATCATCATTTCTTTCACTAGAAATTGACACCAACCTCCAGTAAGGTCGAAAAAACACACCAACGTGTCGTTTTTAATTATCTATTAACATTTTAGTAACGTTTAAAATTAACCGTGGCAAAGGTATTATACCAAATGGATGATTCATTTATCTACATGATTTAATTTAGTAATGAATCGATTTATGTAAGATTTACCCTTAATATTGATTAATATTGTGATGCTATGTAGGAAATTATAATTGTATTTTAAAATCTTCCGTGTAATTGTGCAATTTGCTATTTCATTATCTAACAACGAGATCAAACACCTGATCCCCCGTGTATCATTCTGTTCTCTTTACTCGTCATGATTATTGGCTGCAACCAATAAGGGACAATGCACATTTCATGGAAATTTGAATTAACTGATGATAACTCACACAAGTGATCCCCATCATCGTCGGAGACCCACGGTTGATTGCAATACGCCTACGCTACGCATATACCAAACAGATGTACGGTTGTCAATTATTAGATTGTGAATGTCAGAAGGTTGTACAGCTCTTTCAGAGTTTTGTTTTGTTTTAAACCACGGTTATGTCAATAAGTGCCTTATCTTTGTTGCTTTGTAGTTATTGATAACATTTCAATTTCACCTAAAAATGGTAGGTTTTTTTGTTTTTTTTTTGTTGTTTTTTTTTTTTTTTTAATTATCATTTCATTGAATAAATGACCATTTCAAATCTGTGTTGAACATTTACCTCAGTTAAGTGTGTTTTGCGATAGCAGCAAGCAAACTGCTGACTCTTACTAGGAACAGGCTCGCATAAAAAGAAGCAGTTCAACCCATTTATATAAACTTACTAACAGGTAAATATTTACAATGACCTAATGGACAAATTTGGAAGTGCAATGGATGTAGGTTGATAAAGTCTGACCCAGATTTTATGAACAACATCACGATTTCATTGGGAATTCCAGTACAGTATCCTGACGGTTTTGCTACTTAAAAATTGCCAGTATGCTGGATGGTTTCATTGTCATTTTCCCATCAATGAATCATCAAGGCATATCGTTCCAGAACACTTAGTACGGGTTTAAATGTGTTTATTATTATTTTAGAGGGATTAATTCTACGTATTATGTTT
Organism: Pecten maximus; assembly: GCF_902652985.1. Classification (NCBI taxonomy): domain Eukaryota; kingdom Metazoa; phylum Mollusca; class Bivalvia; order Pectinida; family Pectinidae; genus Pecten; species Pecten maximus. Next base: position 41,608,255 of record NC_047021.1, read on the forward strand.
CCTGTAACGGAAGTTGAACAAACACTTAAATATAATATTTCAACATCGCATAGGTTACAGAGAGGCATGCGTAATAGTGTGTTTTACAACCCTCTTCTCATAGGTTACAGAGGTCAAGATATGCAAGTGTAATAGTGTGTTTTAGTGGCAAGGTCATACAGGATCACACTGTAAAATAATTCGGCACATAGATATTCAACTGGATTAAAGTGTCACTTTTACATGTAGGATATATAAAAACTCTCAACGTACACAGAATGTCTCATCTGTTGGTTAAGATAAAAACTTATATCATTTTAAGATAAAAATTTACCTGCTCTGTAACACAACTTGAGAACGTTGTTGCTCATTCTCGTAAATCTAGACATGCGTTTTGATATGTCCCGATATCAGTTAAATCTTTGAAGTATAAACAATATGCAGATTTAGTTACAAACACACCACTGGATGCAAGGAAGACTCTGTTACAGTGTTTACTTGGGTCTATGGCCGTACATCATATCAATGTTGATATATTCGAAATCGACACCAATCTCCATCACTTTAGAATGAAATAAAATCACCATGAAGTTTGCAATGAACTATAACAATTATTTAGTGACGGTATCAATTAACAGCGACAGACAATCTATAAGAACAAGGTGTCAATCTTCACAACGCATACTCTACCAATCATTTCCTATGAGAAAATGACAACAGCCATAACGGCCATTTTTAATGGTCTTGTGTCTGGTTTAAAGCAGCGTACTAACAATATGCCATTTCTCTACGAATTTTCAATATCAACCCACATCCCTATTTTCTCTTTCATATTATGCGCAAATTAGAAAGCCCTCGTTAATTACCTCCACAGGTCAATGTAAAAACGGCCCATAGAACCAACAATGTATCCAGAGACTAATTCACGAGATGATAATGGTGAAACGTGTTACTTTATGAACATGACCCATGTAAGTGCATATCCGGGGTATTGAACAAAAGTTCAAGATTTGTGTTATTATCTTATACATCAGTCAAGCATATCTATATACAGTGTATATATATACACATTTGTATCTAAAGAAAATAATCCTCAGTAAATATCTATATGCCACGTAGCCAATGCCTAATACGGTCAGTTTAAATTTTGGGGAAGCCAACGACAAATATAGAGATACCCCAAAAATACCACAACATGTGAATACATAATGATTCATACATATTGTCACTACTTATGCTAATATAAAGATTTATTGAAGTCATTTTATCTGAGGATGTCTGAGATATTTCTCATTTTCACACGGTCTTTTTCTGAATTCTGAAATCAACACCAGAAAATTTACACCTGTGATAAATGCCATCCGTGTATATTAGAAAGCTATCCTAACACTAATATTGTTTTAATAAATAAAGTAGTATCAATATATGTATGTTACAAAGTTTTTAATCTCTGGAGCAAACCTTAGTATCTTTTAGGACTCCATCTCCAAAAGAAGTCACCTAATTAATACTGGTAAAAATGCGAAATTGACCCAATGATATATGTAGATCTCATGGTTTCAAATTACTTGGTAAATTGCCAGTATGATCAGCAACTTCCTGCCTATTGTATAGAACATGAAATCCTTATACTTTTATTATCCCGACCGACGCTCTCAGCAATAGATAAATCTGCATGCATGAGTAAGTATGTATAAATATGCCTGCCTCTTGTCACAACATCTTATTTTCACCTGTTTTTGGTATATTGAAGGACTGTTGTACAATTTAATGCTAAAACCAAGGTTTTTTTTTATTTATTTATCTGCTATTTTTTTAGGAAAATAACATGGATATTTACACACATTAAGTATACGGACAAAATATGATGTCTTCGTGTAATATATGAAAAAAATAACATATTATAAATATATTTTCGCTTCGAGACTTTACATGTTTACCTTGTCTACTGGTGTATAGCAATAAAAGACATTTTTACATTACTGTTAAACAAAAAGGCATTATACACATACGACATGGCTTATAACTTTTTTTATTTATCAAGGTCGACGGAAGGACACAAATAGGTGCGGGGAGCGGCACATTGCCAGTGCGAAGATGGCTTCAACTAAACTGCTTCACTGACCAGCTGGCTAAACATGTTTTGTTTATCACAGAGTCGGCATCTCATCGTCAAGACTTTCCTGCAAAAATAATTCAAAAGCTGAAGACGAACCTAATGAATTTAAGTAAAAAATGAACGGTTTGATACAACTAATATATCCATATGGCCTTCACAGTTACCACCAATGAAAATGTCACTAATCTAAAACTAGTTTTTTATATCCTGTCTGTTATAACATCATATGAATAGTTGCATATTTGAATTAACATGAGATTAACAGCTATTTTTATAATTAGTACAATGTATGATATAAATGCTATCAATCATTAATTCATAACTTGTACTATATTGCTTTATCTAGCACCAACATGTAATATACTATACTGTTTTATCTAGCGTACTATCTTGTAATGTACTATACTGTTTTATCTAGCTCACTATCTTGTAATGTACTATACTGCTTTATCTAGCGTAAACATGTAATGTATTATACTGTTTTATCTAGCGTACACATGTAATGTACTATACTGTTTTATCTAGCGAACACATGTAATGTACTATACTGTTTTATCTAGCGTACACATGTAATGTATTATACTGTTTTATCTAGCACACACATGTAATGTACTATACTGTTTTATATAGCGTACACATGTAATGTACTATACTGTTTTATCTAGCGAACACATGTAATGTACTATACTGCTTTATCTAGCGTACATATGTAATGTACTATACTGTTTTATCTAGCGTACACATGTAATGTACTATACTGCTTTATCTAGCGTACACATGTCATGTACTATACTGCTTTATCTAGCGTACACATGTAATGTACTAAACTGCTTTATCTAGTGTACACATGTAATGTACTATACTGTTTTATCTAGGGTACACATGTAATGTATTATACTGTTTTATCTAGCGTACACATGTAATGTACTATACTGTTTTATCTAGCGTACACATGTAATGTACTATACTGTTTTATCTAGGGTACACATGTAATGTACTATACTGTTTTATCTAGCGAACACATGTAATGTACTATACTGTTTTATCTAGCGTACACATGTAATGTACTATACTGCTTTATCTAGCGTACACATGTAATGTATTATACTGTTTTATCTAGCGTACACATGTAATGTACTATACTGTTTTATCTAGCGAACACATGTAATGTACTATACTGCTTTATCTAGCGTACACATGTAATGTATTAAACTGCTTTATCTAGCGTACACATGTAATGTACTATACTGTTTTATCTAGCGTACACATGTAATGTACTATACTGTTTTATCTAGCGTACACATGTAATGTACTATACTGTTTTATCTAGCGTACACATGTAATGTACTATACTGTTTTATCTAGCGTACACATGTAATGTACTATACTGTTTTATCTAGCGTACACATGTAATGTACTATACTGCTTTATCTAGCGTACACATGTAATGTATTATACTGTTTTGCCTAGCGTACACATGTAATGTCCTATACTGCTTTATCTAGCGTACACATGTAATGTACTATACTGTTTTATCTAGCGAACACATGTAATGTACTATACTGTTTTATCTAGCACACATGTAATGTATTATACTGTTTTATCTAGCACACACATGTAATGTACTATACTGTTTTATCTAGCGTACACATGTAATGTACTATACTGTTTTATCTAGCACACATGTAATGTACTAAACTGTTTTATCTAGCGTACACATGTAATGTATTATACTGTTTTATCTAGCACACACATGTAATGTACTATACTGTTTTATCTAGCGTACACATGTAATGTATTATACTGTTTTATCTAGCGTACACATGTAATGTACTAAACTGCTTTATCTAGCGAACACATGTAATGTACTATACTGTTTTATCTAACACACATGTAATGTACTATACTGTTTTATCTAGCACACTACCTTGTAATGTACTAAACTGTTTTATCTAGCGAACACATGTAATGTACTATACTGCTTTATCTAGCGAACACATGTAATGTACTATACTGCTTTATCTAGCGTACACATGTAATGTACTATACTGTTTTATCTAGCACACATGTAATGTATTATACTGTTTTATCTAGCACACACATGTAATGTACTATACTGTTTTATCTAGCGTACACATGTAATGTACTATACTGTTTTATCTAGCACACATGTAATGTATTATACTGTTTTATCTAGCGTACATATGTAATGTACTAAACTGTTTTATCTAGCGTACACATGTAATGTACTAAACTGCTTTATCTAGCACACATGTAATGTATTATACTGTTTTATCTAGCGTACACATGTAATGTACTATACTGTTTTATCTAACGTACACATGTAATGTATTATACTGCTTTATCTAGCGTACACATGTAATGTACTATACTGTTTTATCTAGCGTACACATGTAATGTACTATACTGTTTTACCTAGCGTACACATGTAATGTACTATACTGTTTTACCTAGCGTACACATGTAATATACTATACTGTTTTATCTAGCGTACACATGTAATGTACTATACTGTTTTATCTAGCGTACACATGTAATGTACTATACTGCTTTATCTAGCGTACACATGTAATGTACTATACTGTTTTATCTAGCGTACACATGTAATGTACTATACTGTTTTACCTAGCGTACACATGTAATATACTATACTGTTTTATCTAGCGTACACATGTAATGTATTATACTGTTTTATCTAGCACACACATGTAATGTACTATACTGCTTTATCTAGCGTACACATGTAATGTACTATACTGTTTTATCTAGCGTACACATGTAATGTACTATACTCTTTTACCTAGCGTACACATGTAATATACTATACTGTTTTATCTAGCGTACACATGTAATGTACTAAACTGCTTGATCTAGCGTACACATGTAATGTACTATACTGTTTTATCTAGCGCACTACCTTGTAATGTACTAAACTGTTTTAACTAGCGAACACATGTAATGTACTATACTGCTTTATCTAGCGAACACATGTAATGTATTATACTGTTTTATCTAGCGTACACATGTGATGTACTAAACTGATTTATCTAGCGTACTATCTTGTAATGTACTATACTGCTTTATCTAGCACACACATGTAATGTACTAAACTGTTTTATCTAGCGTACACATGTAATGTACTATACTGTTTTAACTAGCGAACACATGTAATGTACTATACTGCTTTATCTAGCGTACACATGTAATGTACTATACTGTTTTACCTAGCGAACACATGTAATGTACTATACTGCTTTATCTAGCGAACACATGTAATGTATTATACTGTTTTATCTAGCGTACTATCTTGTAATGTACTATACTGCTTGATCTAGCGTACACATGTAATGTACTATACTGTTTTATCTAGCGTACTATCTTGTAATGTACTATACTGATTTATCTAGCACACATGTAATGTACTAAACTGTTTTATCTAGCACACATGTAATGTACTAAACTGTTTTATCTAGCACACATGTAATGTACTAAACTGTTTTATCTAGCGTACTATCTTGTAATGTACTATACTGATTTATCTAGCACACATGTAATGTACTATACTGTTTTATCTAGCACACACATGTAATGTACTATACTGTTTTATCTAGCGTACACATGTAATGTACTATACTGTTTTATCTAGCACACATGTAATGTACTAAACTGTTTTATCTAGCGCACTACCTTGTAATGTACTAAACTGTTTTAACTAGCGAACACATGTAATGTACTATACTGCTTTATCTAGCGAACACATGTAATGTACTATACTGCTTTATCTACCGTACACATGTAATATACTAAATTGTTTTATGTAGCACACATGTAATGTACTATACTGTTTTATCTAGCACACATGTAATGTACTATACTGATTTATCTAGCGTACATATGTAATGTACTATACTGTTTTATCTAGCGTACACATGTAATATACTAAACTGTTTTATCTAGCGTACACATGTAATATACTAAACTGTTTTATCTAGCGTACACATGTAATGTACTATACTGTTTTATCTAGCACACATGTAATGTACTAAACTGTTTTATCTAGCACACATGTAATGTACTAAACTGTTTTATCTAGCACACATGTAATGTACTAAACTGTTTTATCTAGCGTACTATCTTGTAATGTACTATACTGATTTATCTAGCACACATGTAATGTACTATACTGTTTTATCTAGCACACACATGTAATGTACTATACTGTTTTATCTAGCGTACACATGTAATGTACTATACTGTTTTATCTAGCACACATGTAATGTACTAAACTGTTTTATCTAGCGCACTACCTTGTAATGTACTATACTGTTTTATCTAGCGTACACATGTAATGTACTATACTGTTTTATCTAGGGTACACATGTAATGTACTATACTGTTTTATCTAGCGTACACATGTAATGTACTATACTGTTTTATCTAGGGTACACATGTAATGTACTATACTGTTTTATCTAGCACACACATGTAATGTACTATACTGTTTTATCTAGCGTACACATGTAATGTACTATACTGTTTTATCTAGCACACATGTAATGTACTAAACTGTTTTAACTAGCGAACACATGTAATGTACTATACTGCTTTATCTAGCGAACACATGTAATGTACTATACTGCTTTATCTACCGTACACATGTAATATACTAAATTGTTTTATGTAGCACACATGTAATGTACTATACTGTTTTATCTAGCACACATGTAATGTACTATACTGATTTATCTAGCGTACATATGTAATGTACTATACTGTTTTATCTAGCGTACACATGTAATATACTAAACTGTTTTATCTAGCGTACACATGTAATATACTAAACTGTTTTATCTAGCGTACACATGTAATGTACTATACTGTTTTATCTAGAGTACACAAGTAATGTATTATACTGTTTTATCTAGCGTACACATGTAATGTACTATACTGCTTTATCTAGCGTACTATCTTGTAATGTACTATACTGTTTTATCTAGCGCACACATGTAATGTACTAAACTGTTTGATCTAGCGTACACATGTAATGTATTATACTGTTTTATCTAGCACACACATGTAATGTACTATACTGTTTTATCTAGCGTACACATGTAATGTATTATACTGTTTTATCTAGCGTACACATGTAATGTACTAAACTGCTTTATCTAGCGAACACATGTAATGTACTATACTGTTTTATCTAACACACATGTAATGTACTATACTGTTTTATCTAGCACACTACCTTGTAATGTACTAAACTGTTTTATCTAGCGAACACATGTAATGTACTATACTGCTTTATCTAGTTAACACATGTAATGTACTATACTGCTTTATCTAGCGTACACATGTAATGTACTAAACTGTTTTATCTAGCGTACACATGTAATGTACTATACTGTTTTATCTAGCGTACACATGTCATGTATTATACTGTTTTATCTAGCGTACACATGTAATGTACTATACTGCATTATCTAGCGAACACATGTAATATACTATACTGTTTTATCTAACACACATGTAATGTACTAAACTGTTTTATCTAGCACACACATGTAATGTACTATACTGATTTTTCTAGCGTACACATGTAATGTACTATACTGCTTTATCTAGCGTACACATGTAATGTACTAAACTGTTTTATCTAGCACACATGTAATGTACTATACTGTTTTACCTAGCGTACACATGTAATATACTATACTGTTTTATCTAGCGTACACATGTAATATACTATACTGTTTTATCTAGCGTACACATGTAATATACTATACTGTTTTATCTAGCGTACACATGTAATGTATTATACTGTTTTATCTAGCACACACATGTAATGTACTATACTGCTTTATCTAGCGTACACATGTAATGTACTATACTGTTTTATCTAGCGTACACATGTAATGTACTATACTGTTTTACCTAGCGTACACATGTAATATACTATACTGTTTTATCTAGCGTACACATGTAATGTACTAAACTGCTTGATCTAGCGTACACATGTAATGTACTATATTGTTTTATCTAGCGCACTACCTTGTAATGTACTAAACTGTTTTAACTAGCGAACACATGTAATGTACTATACTGCTTTATCTAGCGAACACATGTAATGTATTATACTGTTTTATCTAGCGTACACATGTGATGTACTAAACTGATTTATCTAGCGTACTATCTTGTAATGTACTATACTGCTTTATCTAGCTCACACATGTAATGTACTAAACTGTTTTATCTAGCGCAATACCTTGTAATGTACTAAACTGTTTTAACTAGCGAACACATGTAATGTACTATACTGCTTGATCTAGCGAACACATGTAATGTATTATACTGTTTTATCTAGCGTACTATCTTGTAATGTACTATACTGCTTTATCTAGCGTACACATGTAATGTACTAAACTGTTTGATCTAGCGTACACATGTAATGTACTAAACTGTTTTATCTAGCACACATGTAATGTACTATACTGTTTTATCTAGCACACATGTAATGTACTAAATTGTTTTTTCTAGCGTACTATCTTGTAATGTACTATACTGATTTATCTAGCACACATGTAATGTACTATACTGTTTTATCTAGCACACACATGTAATGTACTATACTGTTTTATCTAGCGTACACATGTAATGTACTATACTGTTTTATCTAGCGTACACATGTAATGTACTAAACTGTTTTATCTAGCGTACACATGTAATGTACTATACTGTTTTATCTAGCACACATGTAATGTACTATACTGCTTTATCTAGCGTACACATGTAATGTATTATACTGTTTTATCTAGCGTACACATGTAATGTACTAAACTGTTTGATCTAGCACACACATGTAATGTACTAAACTGTTTTATCTAGCGTACACATGTAATGTACTATACTGTTTTATCTAGCGTACACATGTAATGTACTATACTGCTTTATCTAGCACACACATGTAATGTACTATACTGTTTTATCTAGCGCACTACCTTGTAATGTACTAAACTGTTTTAACTAGCGAACACATGTAATGTACTATACTGCTTTATCTAGCGAACACATGTAATGTACTATACTGCTTTATCTAGCGAACACATGTAATGTACTATACTGTTTTATCTAACACACATGTAATGTACTATACTGTTTTATCTAGCACACTACCTTGTAATGTACTAAACTGTTTTATCTAGCGAACACATGTAATGTACTATACTGCTTTATCTAGTTAACACATGTAATGTACTATACTGCTTTATCTAGCGTACACATGTAATGTACTAAACTGTTTTATCTAGCGTACACATGTAATGTACTATACTGTTTTATCTAGCGTACACATGTCATGTATTATACTGTTTTATCTAGCGTACACATGTAATGTACTATACTGCATTATCTAGCGAACACATGTAATATACTATACTGTTTTATCTAACACACATGTAATGTACTAAACTGTTTTATCTAGCACACACATGTAATGTACTATACTGATTTTTCTAGCGTACACATGTAATGTACTATACTGCTTTATCTAGCGTACACATGTAATGTACTAAACTGTTTTATCTAGCACACATGTAATGTACTATACTGTTTTACCTAGCGTACACATGTAATATACTATACTGTTTTATCTAGCGTACACATGTAATATACTATACTGTTTTATCTAGCGTACACATGTAATATACTATACTGTTTTATCTAGCGTACACATGTAATGTATTATACTGTTTTATCTAGCACACACATGTAATGTACTATACTGCTTTATCTAGCGTACACATGTAATGTACTATACTGTTTTATCTAGCGTACACATGTAATGTACTATACTGTTTTACCTAGCGTACACATGTAATATACTATACTGTTTTATCTAGCGTACACATGTAATGTACTATACTGTTTTATCTAGCGTACACATGTAATGTACTATACTGTTTTATCTAGCGTACACATGTAATGTACTATACTGTTTTATCTAGCACACACATGTAATGTACTAAACTGTTTTATCTAGCGCACTACCTTGTAATGTACTATACTGTTTTATCTAGCGTACACATGTAATGTACTATACTGTTTTATCTAGCGTACACATGTAATGTACTATACTGTTTTATCTAGCGCACACATGTAATGTACTATACTGCTTTATCTAGCGTACACATGTAATGTACTAAACTGCTTGATCTAGCGTACACATGTAATGTACTATATTGTTTTATCTAGCGCACTACCTTGTAATGTACTAAACTGTTTTAACTAGCGAACACATGTAATGTACTATACTGTTTTATCTAGCGTACACATGTCATGTACTATACTGCTTTATCTAGGGTACACATGTAATGTACTATACTGTTTTATCTAGGGTACACATGTCATGTACTATACTGCTTTATCTAGGGTACACATGTCATGTACTATACTGCTTTATCTAGCGTACACATGTAATGTACTATACTGTTTTATCTAGGGTACACATGTAATGTACTATACTGCTTTATCTAGCGAACACATGTAATGTATTATACTGTTTTATCTAGCGTACACATGTGATGTACTAAACTGATTTATCTAGCGTACTATCTTGTAATGTACTATACTGCTTTATCTAGCTCACACATGTAATGTACTAAACTGTTTTATCTAGCGCAATACCTTGTAATGTACTAAACTGTTTTAACTAGCGAACACATGTAATGTACTATACTGCTTGATCTAGCGAACACATGTAATGTATTATACTGTTTTATCTAGCGTACTATCTTGTAATGTACTATACTGCTTTATCTAGCGTACACATGTAATGTACTAAACTGTTTGATCTAGCGTACACATGTAATGTACTAAACTGTTTTATCTAGCACACATGTAATGTACTATACTGTTTTATCTAGCACACATGTAATGTACTAAATTGTTTTTTCTAGCGTACTATCTTGTAATGTACTATACTGATTTATCTAGCACACATGTAATGTACTATACTGTTTTATCTAGCACACACATGTAATGTACTATACTGTTTTATCTAGCGTACACATGTAATGTACTATACTGTTTTATCTAGCGTACACATGTAATGTACTAAACTGTTTTATCTAGCGTACACATGTAATGTACTATACTGTTTTATCTAGCACACATGTAATGTACTATACTGCTTTATCTAGCGTACACATGTAATGTATTATACTGTTTTATCTAGCGTACACATGTAATGTACTAAACTGTTTGATCTAGCACACACATGTAATGTACTAAACTGTTTTATCTAGCGTACACATGTAATGTACTATACTGTTTTATCTAGCGTACACATGTAATGTACTATACTGCTTTATCTAGCACACACATGTAATGTACTATACTGTTTTATCTAGCGCACTACCTTGTAATGTACTAAACTGTTTTAACTAGCGAACACATGTAATGTACTATACTGCTTTATCTAGCGAACACATGTAATGTACTATACTGCTTTATCTAGCGTACACATGTAATATACTAAACTGTTTTATCTAGCACACATGTAATGTACTATACTGTTTTATCTAGCACACATGTAATGTACTATACTGTTTTATCTAGCGTACACATGTAATGTACTATACTGTTTTATCTAGCACACATGTAATGTACTATACTGTTTTATCTAGCACACATGTAATGTACTATACTGTTTTATCTAGCACACATGTAATGTACTATACTGTTTTATCTAGCACACATGTAATGTACTATACTGTTTTATCTAGCGTACACATGTAATGTACTATACTGTTTTATCTAGCGTACACATGTAATGTATTATACTGTTTTATCTAGCGTACACATGTAATGTACTATACTGTTTTATCTAGCGTACACATGTAATGTATTATACTGTTTTATCTAGCGTACACATGTAATGTACTAAACTGTTTGATCTAGCGTACATATGTAATGTACTAAACTGTTTTATCTAGCGTACATATGTAATATACTATACTGTTTTATCTAGCACACACATGTAATATACTATACTGTTTTATCTAGCACACACATGTAATGTATTATACTGTTTTACCTAGCGTACATATGTAATGTACTATACTGTTTTACCTAGCGTACACATGTAATGTACTATACTGTTTTATCTAGCGCACACATGTAATGTACTAAACTGTTTTATCTAGCGAACACATGTAATGTACTATACTGCTTTATCTAGCGAACACATGTAATGTACTAAACTGTTTGATCTAGCGCACACATGTAATTAATATATTGTGTTATCTAGCACACATGTAATGTACCATACTGTTAAATCTAGCTCGTTCATGACTATGGGTGCATTACAAAGTGCACTATATATACCAATTGTTTAGTTTCAGTCTAAAAGAGATTGTATACATGTAGTTTCAATATGTTTCCTTTAGTCTATAGACAAGGTGAGGGTCCTGTCTGTCTTTTGGAATATCATATCTGGCCATAGGTGAGTAATGCGTGTCAGTCCCACTATGAGAAATATCATATTTCGCATTAGGTAGCATTTGTTCTCATAAAAGGTTGTGTCCGCCGTGTCTGATGCTACTAGGCGGTACTGGATATGGTGGAGTTTGTGGAGGTGGATCCATTCAGTTGACACTTTCCTATCCGGAGTTGACGGATTGACATCAGGTCAACAGCCAATCAATATAACACTTTCTTATTTCAAAAGAGAATAATATTGATATTCCTGTCTACCTCAAATGCAAGCGAGTACTTTTCTCCTAAACCTGCCACAAGCCCCAATGAATTGCTATGCTAAATTATTATACCAGATTATCTCCCGCTATTGTTTTAATCAGATAATCCTAGAGAGAAAAAAAATAAAGTTCAATTTTATTAATAACTTTGATATTCTAGAGACGTTTCTCTCTATGTACATGTGTTTTAATAGTTTAACTTGGATTTCCCTGGTTGTTAGTCCTAAATGCATTCTGCTGTTTGTAACGACTATTCAAAGCCCCCATAAGGAGACTTTGATCGCAATGTAACCGTTCGTTTTAATAGCTCAATAAATCCCAGGATGATTCATATAATAAAACACAAGACAGAGACTCTCCCGTAATGTGATTCCCTGTCGGACCTATTCCCAACTACTGACGTCTCTGGTCCCCTAGACATATGTCGACATGTTTAATTTGTGCGTGGGCGGGTGTCAGTGTGGCTTTCGGGCGAGCATCATAACTCTTCCATTCGACTATGGCGCGAATCGCGGCATTTCATCTTTCCTGTGTTAATGATGCACCTGTCAGACCCGACGTCAACGATAAACTATATCTGTGTTAGGCTGAATATAATTTTCTGTATATTGGGTGACAATCCCTACCGAATGAAAATTTCCATCTAGAACCTGCTGCCCCATATGTTAGTAGAAGTTGTTAAGTGGGTTTTTTTATCAGAAAGGTTTATCGGTATTAAAAGAACCTAATTATTTACTCAGCTAAAATCTTTTCTATATCTATTGATGCAGTCCTATAGCAAACAAACATGCTGATATCAGAGTAATAAGTTATAATTAATTATTATCAATTGAGGTATCGGTATTGTCTATTTGAACTGCAAAAAACTTATTTAATTCATAAAATATGTTTCTGGATTCAAACATGCTGCATCACTATAGCATGCATGTAATATCTATGTCAGCCTTTTTGTTCTAATAATGACGTCATCTATTTCGTTAAATTACATGTACTTATTGAATACATAACAAGAAATATCTTTAAAAAAGATAAACGGCATAGTTTTAATGCTGGTAGTTATAATGTAAAACTGCTGGTGAAATAAATCAACGAACTAATGCGTTTCAGCACGGATAACAAAATTATATCAGTTTGAATCATTTTTGGTGATAATAAGAGTACTAGTGCATTTGAATCAGGAATATAATTTTATTAATGTGTCATTTGAAAAGATACAGCTGACGAGAACAGATAGGAAATTGAGTAGAGTGGGTACAGTATGGAGTAAAAGGAAAGAGTATTCAATCTTAACTTTGTTTCGTTTTTAACTGCATATCTGCATTTTGCATCTACCGCTACATTGACCAATCACATACTTCATCTTGACCAGTAACGCCACCTGTCGCGTCATACCCGGGGCCAAAAGAAAATTATACGGCTATGCCGAAAAAATCTTGAAAACAAATATCACATTATTGTAAGAGCTTGTGTTAGCGGTCCATTCGGGCACCTCCCATGATAAATATATACATACATACATGTACTTATATATACTTTTTTGTACAATGACAGAAAGGTCACGAGGAACATTTGAACCATGTTACTGTAATCATTGTATTGTCTCCAAAGACAAAGGTGGTCAAACTCCTTTGAATCAGGTTTGTTTGTATGGTACACATAACCAGATATTCACCAAGGTATGATGATATAAGTGTTTAATGAACAATAGGTAGAGACAAAAGATTAGTACGTACACAATAGTATCTCTACGATGTTCACACAGTGTAATCAACAGTCATTTGAATCAGAATTGCATATTTAGTTTTCAAGAAAAAATGCAAGTCATCTTTTAGTAACATTATATATAATACCCCGGCATATCTGTTTAGTAGAAAAGTAAGCTAATATATTCGCATTCCAATGAAATAGGGCGTGACAAACAGGCCACGATTGTATATGACCAAGTAGGACCCGGCGTGATTTTTTTTTTCTTTTCAGAATGCTTGCTTGGATGTATTTATAGAACTCTATTTTTAGATCTTTGTAATGATGCCATCTCTACCACAGATGTGTAAACAGTCTGGTAACCATGGTAACCTGGCTCCTGTCTCAGGAATATTAAAATTTTAAACGACATTCGGCCTTGCCATGTCATTCTGGTCACCTGATTAAGTTTCAAACTAGACGAGGCTGAGCTAGTATCAGAATTTGGCTGAGCATTTTTACAAAACAAAACTAGTAGTGTCTATATTTCATAATGAAATAGTTTATTAATAACATTTCATTTGATTCCTTTATCTAAACCCACATGATTGACAATCAAATCTCATATAAAAATTTCTTTTTTCATCGCTTTGACATCGGTCGTCGTCATCGTCATGGCAGATAAGTGGTAATTAAACCTGCTGTTCATTTCATAATTTCCCCCATTGTCTCAATCGTTAGACTGGCCTTTGTCTTAACTGGGTCTGCTAGAGGTTCGTCTCTTTCTAAGTTTTAAACTAGGGAAGGATACATGTACGTGCGGGGTAAGAGGGGGAGTGAGTTGGTATTTATCTTATTAAGTGAGACAAAAAGCGAGGTTTTGTGTACACATACACACCAAGGTCGAATAGTTCGCTATTTCCTGTGAGCTGTTAAGTGCTTCTTTCATGAATTAAACATGATTAAAATCAGATTGTGTTTTTCTAGGAATACGGAAGATGGTATTTAAGAAACAATATAATCGTATCCTTATAGACCATTAGTATCACTGATTGGTCATAAAAGGAAGAAACTGTTTTCTCTACTGCATCAGAATCTCAATTTAAAGTACTGAAATGAGCTAATATCTTGCATGGCTTCAATAGTTTTCTTATAATTTCACGCAGTGTAACGCCTGACAAATTGTCGCTATGGGGAGTCCTATCAGGCACGCCTGAGTTGGGATTGTTCTAATACTCGAACTTATCGCTTACATATGGCCTTACAAAAGATTCTCTTCTCATTCACCGAAAAAAAAAAAGTTCAATTTGTCTAATTGGTGATGATGGGGCCTCTTGAACATGCGAGTTTTGGTGTGTTTTTTTCTGAAATGACTGCCATACAAAAATACCATTGTCCACAGGACATATTGTTTCACAGATTGGAAACTATCTTGCTATATAAATAGTGTGATTATCCTTGTGGAAATTACTTAGAAATTATATTCTCTCCAATTACGGAGATTGAATGACAGGTGGGAATCCATTTTACTTGTATTTCTCGTGAGCAAAGTTTAAATTTCTGTTCGTGTGTTGTGTTGGGGGTCGCTTGGCTGTGTGTTTTAATATAGAACAATCGAAACTCCTCGGGTATTCTTTTCAAGAAATCAAGAGGTGTTTTCCTAGCTTGCCGAATATGCCCGAGGTTATCCGATTGAATATAGAAATAGGACTGAGACCACAATTAAGTACTTCCGGGTTCAGGCCCCACGAATGAAATCCCCTCAAAAATGTATGTATTTCAGGAAAACAAATCAAATGCCTCTTTGAACTTGATTTTTGTTGATGAATTTAATGTGGATTTATAGTAGAGATGTCAATCTAGGTTTTGTGATGTAAAATAATAATATTGATCATTTAGTATGTGCTCCAGGACCCTGTGTGATGAGTCCTGATTTGACCTCTACCCCTGACCCGGATGTATATAATCCACGTTGGTGACACATTTTGACAGCTATCTCCAGAAAATGCCCAACATGCTGGGTTGAAACTTTTATATTTTGCTTCTCAGATGGTTGTCTTGGCCAGGTGAGATGGAAAGTTGCATATGAGATTTTGGGAATTTATTATGAATTTTAATGTTACAATGAAACATATACCGAAGCTAATTGTGGTCTTAGTCCTAATATGTCGAACACGTGCTGCCTCCAACTAATTTTTATTCTTTTCCACTAAACATAAAAAAAAAAACTTTCGGTGATGGACGGACACAAATTACGGAACAATAAATATACTAAGATAAAAAGATGATATTGATTAATTCCGGATACACACTTGATGGCTGATAATATATATATATATATATGTGTATGATTAATACACATTTGTCATATATACATGTATATTACACGTGATAAAATATTTTCATTTGAATTGTAAACTTTCTATTTACCCAATAAAGGTTGAAAATGTAACAAAAAACATGCTTTAATTAGAAATATTTCCGTTGGTGTTATAGGAAATTATGTATGATTACAGTATTACAAATATGAAATTATGCATTCTTTAAATCCGAATATATGCTTACATACATGATGAATTGCGATTATTACAAAGTTTATTATTCGAAGTAAATGAAAATTCTACCTTCAGAAATCGTATGTGATATTGACAAGGATGAAACATAATTTTTAGGATTGTTTAATATAAAAACGAATGTTAACTGTAACCCGAGTTTTCTCTGGCCCTGACACCATGTCTGGTGTAGGAGACATGGTGTCAGGGTCAGAGGAAACTCGGGCTATGTTAACTGATGAAGTAGGAAAAACTGAAAACATTGTCAGCTTCGAAATAAATTATATATTAATACCTTTTTTGACATGAAAGTTCCATTCTTTAATTGATGTGAGAGAATCGTTATCTCAAGCTTTAACACAAAATAATGTTTATGGATTCAGTTTCCTTCCTCTTATGATAATGATATACATTTTGCAGCAAAGTGGAATACGAGAACTGAACACATCATGACGAAAGAAAACAATGCATTCATGGGAAAGGAATTTAGTTGCTGATATCGGTTGAGTACGATGGCCGATATCAGCCTGGCAAAAAACTGTTACTAAAATGGAAATTTGTCACCAATATGATTTTTGTCATTGACAAAATACTGTTACTAAAACAGAAATTTGCCCAAACACTGTTTTCTGTCAATGACAAAAAAACTGTTACTAAAACAGAAATTTGCCCAAACATTGTTTTCTGTCAATGACAAAAAACTGTTACTAAAAGAGACATTTGCCCAAACATTGTTTTCTGTCAATGACAAGTAACTGTCACTAAAAGTGAAATTTGCCCAAACACTGTTCTGTCAGTGACAGAAAAAATACTAAAAGAGATACTTTCCCAAACACTGCTTATATCAGTGACATCACTAAGAGGTGTTGGAATGTCTTAACGAGAGTTGAAGCAAAACAGATGGCTCGGGCCTTAACAAACAGCGGACGCTACACCCCGCGTTCTCATTTACCTGGTACTGTTCTCGGGTCAGACATCCATCTGTACTATTACAATGTAAGTATTGTCTCCAAATTACTTTGTATAAGTATAAACGGATATATTAATGATTTACCTTATACTTAGATGAAGAAATATCAGTCGCTAAGCAATGGTTTTTTTTACGTTCTTTGTAATAAATAAGGTGTACTTGTTTGATAGCATTGATATGTCAGTCTATATTACGATATTACTCAATTATAGGCCACGAATTAAGATCAAAACCGATGATGGTCCCAGTCCAATACTATTCCCAATACCGGACCAGCAGCTAACTCTATCAGATCTTCGTAAGTTGATTTAGTATCGTAAATAATCATTTCTTTTAAAGAATCATATATCATTGACATGCATGCTAAACAATTAATAAATTGAAGGCATAATGCATATTTGAAATAAAACTGATCTATACAGATCTCTATAATACACCTAAACGTTTGGTTGCATGTGTGTGTCTGTTGTGGTCGACGTGAACAGGTACAGTTCGGAAAAATGATACTGAGTTATTGCATTTTAAATGTGTAACAACCAGGCTGTACACAGCGGATTCTCAAGGGGGCCTGTGACTGCTTATAAATCATTAAATTATTTTCACGTTTTCATTGTGTTAAAACAAGTGTTAACTTATCGTTACCATAGCATGCACAAGCACGCAACTTTGTAAAACCTCTGTCCAGTCGTAGCATCAACTTAGACTGCTAATACATATAAAACGTCATACAAAGGATTCAAACGAAAGCATGATGTAATATAGGTAAATACAAATTTACAATGTGCATTGTATCTCATTGTTTATAATATATTGTAGGTATAAATATAAATTTACATAACAAAAACGCAAAACTACACATACATGTGACTACATAAACTGTTTAATATATGTACGTACAGACAGAAATACATACATATTTTGAAGCTTTGGTATGCTTAAATCACGAAAGAACAATATTTCAGTCAATATTTCATCAACAACTTTGGATTCATCTTTTTGCTATTATTGCAGGTAGTGCATTTCCGACAGCTATTGCACTTCGTTATCGTGATGGGCCCGAAGAACATTTCCATCATGTGTTGTGCAGAGAACAGTCATTCGTTCCACCAGAAGACGGCTGGTTCTCAGAAAACAGAATATATACAGTTATCATCGACACAAATACCGCAACTAGTAAGTCAACCTGTCTTACTTGGCCTATGAATTAGTTTATATCTGATGAAAATATACATAATGCATCATATACATGTAATTACAATGATAACTAGATGACAAAAAATGAAACAATTTTGATTAAATGTTAGGTAACACCCGTTTTAACTTTAGCTTCAGGTTCGTCTAGTTTGGATCGTTTCCAATCCTACAGAAGACAGCTTCAGTCATCAACAGCTTCCAACTCGGTTCAGAGAAGACGTCATATCCATGTCCGAAAAGAGGAACCATCCGAAACAAATGTAAGCATAAGCTGCTGTCATTTCATCAAATGCTAATTGATGTTCACTTACAATCATTTAAATGCTTTTTAAACGATGTTCTCACAAATACAGTTTTCTTTCTATTTCTAGATAACTGTCGGTCACGGTCATTTCCGGAATGGAAAATTTTCTAAAATCAGCGTGACAAGTTTGTCAGGATGTGGCGGTTTAGTTGTCGTTGGTCCTTTCGCACTGGATGGGAATACATCTGATGACATTAAGCATGAAGCTTTTAAAAAGTTTACAGCAGTGAATCGTTTATTTCGACAGAAATATAAACATGCCGAAAAATTTCTCCTGGTGTACCCAGATGGTGAAACTGTACAGGATCTCCCGGACGGGTCTGCGGAGTTCTCCCTGTCGGGTTATCGACAATTCATAGATCCTCGTCTTCGCTTTGATAGAATTCGTCTCTATCTTTGTGAAAAAGGTAAATAAGATGATTAAATTTTCTTTGTCGCAACTGATATTGTAGAATTGTGTTATATATTCTGAGGGACGTGCATTAGATGGTAGAACTTTGGCGAAGATAACTTGTTACGCATAATTTGTATATCCTTAATCCCGCCGTGTACTATATTGAACTTTTGTATTCCAAGGAACTGTCTTATGTAATAATTCAATATTATTTACAGATAAAACCTGTTCAATTTATCAACAGTATAATTCGAACTGAAATCCTACGCTATTCTAAGTTTATTGAATTCGTCTGCAAAGGCCAAGTCCTACAAATGTAACACAATCAATGCGTCTGTTTGTGTGTGTGTGTGTGTATTTTAGCTCATCACAATCTCCATATGGCTCCGGATGCAGTGGATATCATCACAGATTCATCTACGGATGATGATCTGCCAATTCTTCAGCAACCTAGGCAAACAAGTCACGTTACAGAATCAACCGATGTATCCGATTCATTTAGTTTGGAGTCTGACAATGAGCCTACTCTCCCGTTTGAACAAGACGAAAATCCTCTTGTAATCACTGTTTCTTTTCGGGAAAAAAATAAGGTGTTTGTTGAATCATTTCCAAACAACGCTACAGCATCCGTAAGTACATTTATTTATATGCGTGTAATTTATTTTGAAGTGTTTGATCTTATTGGAAAAATAACTGGAGAAATACACACATTAGCTTAATTAATTAGTTTTAACTTGTATAGAGTACTACAGAATGTATTGTTAAGCCATTCTATATTTCATACAATGCCAACTGCGGTTTGTCACGAAGTTTTTCATCCCGTCATCGTATTTAGAATCTATACAGAAATGTGTTTGATATCTATAATATACTCTCCCGATGTACTTCAGCCATTATTATCTGATGACAGGTTATGTTGACATATCTGCAAGAGAAGGTGAAAGGCGAGTTCCAATTACGATTCCATGACCGCATAATCAACAGTGATGACAAAATGCTTAATATCTTTGGACAAGTTGGAGACTCGTTTGCCATAGACGTGATCGGACCGGATGGGTATGTCCGTCGCTCTCACTAAAACAAACAAATACTAATAAGGGATGTTGAAAAGTCCTAAACGAGAATTTTTTGAAAGTATGAAGTATAAAAGCGTTCAAACCAAAGCCTCTCATTACAGTAATATCAGTCGATGTCAAACAATCAAGATGGGAAATATGTGTCGGGCCTTAGGAACATTTTGCTGTAAACGGTAAATGCTTTTATTTATAACTTATTTGAGTGACATTGATATTTTCCTGGGGGTAACTGGTTAAATACGTATGGATACTTGAATGACGTTTCTCCTTTTCCTGCTTGTATTGACGAATGTGTTAATTATGATGTATTATTATATACACCATTTAGTTTTGAAAAAAAAAACACTCTTCACTTGAACGTAATCATGTGTCGTTTCTGTTTTTTAGTGCCGTGGGTGATCATCCGATTCCTGCTGAATACACATATGAAGGAGAAGATGCAACTAACATTGTAAAGCAGACCATAATAGAACTGTAAGTATATTTTAGCAACATATTTAAGTGTTGGAAAAATGAACTAATTAAGCATA
The DNA here is from genome assembly GCF_902652985.1 of Pecten maximus. NCBI lineage: Eukaryota > Metazoa > Mollusca > Bivalvia > Pectinida > Pectinidae > Pecten > Pecten maximus. The sequence continues at coordinate 41,629,831 of NC_047021.1, forward strand.
AATGAATACAAAATCGACGATAGTGATATCGCATTGGTAGCATACAGCCTTAAGTCTCTACAACACAGTAAGGTAGCATACAACCTTAAGTCTCTAAAACACAGTTAAGTAGCATACAACCTTAAGTCTCTAAAACACAGTTAAGTAGCATACAACCTTAAGTCTCTAAAACACAGTAAGGTAGCATATAGCCTTAAGTCTCTAAAACACAGTTAAGTAGCATACAACCTTAAGTCTCTAAAACACAGTAAGGTAGCATATAGCCTTAAATCTCTAGAACACGGTTAAGTAGCATACAACCTTAAGTCTCTAGAACACGGTGAGGTAGCATAAAACATCAGTCTCTATAACACAGTAAGGTAACACAGTTAACTACAAGAAGCATACGACCTTAAGTATCTATAACACAGTAAGGTAGCATATAGCCTTAAGTCTCTAAAACACAGTTAGGCAGTATACAACCTTAAGTCCCTACAACTATTCTCTAAAACACAGTAAGGTAGCATATAGCCTTAAGTCTCTGCAACACAATAAGGTATCATACAGCCTTAAGTATCTACAACAGAGTTAACTAGCATACGACCTTAATTATCTATAACACAGTAAGGTAGCATATAGCATTAAGTCTCTGCAACACAATAAGGTATCATGCAGCCTTAAGTATCTACAACAGAGTTAACTAGCATACGACCTTAATTATCTATAACACAGTAAGGTAGCATATAGCCTTAAGTCTCTAGAACACAGTTAACTAGCATACAACCTTAAATCTCTAGAACACAGTAAGGTAGCATACAACCTTAAATCTCTACAACACAGCAAGGTATATGTAGCATATAGCCTTAAGTATGTACAACACAGTAAAGTATATGTAGCATATAGCCATAAGTCTTTACAACACAGTAAGGTACATTTTGTAGCATGCAAACTGAAGTCTCTAAAACACAGTTAAGTAGCATACAACCTTAAGTCTCTAGAACACGGTAAGGTAGCATATAGCCTTAAGTCTCTACAACACAGTAAGGTAGCATACAACCTTAAGTCTCTAGAACACGGTAAGATAGCATACAGCCTTATTAAGTCTCTACAACACAGTAAGTTAGCTTATAGCTTGTAGTCTGTAAGTCTACAGGGGAAAGCTATTTATTTTAGGAGAGTTGATAACAGTGGGGTGTGAGGTCCGTACCTCATAAATTTCCTTCATGAGATTACAACAAAATATTTACGTTATGTTACAGGCGTGAGAGCGAACTGCAATAATGTTATCCAGGATTGACCTTAGGGTCTACACAATTCTTGGAACTTGATTACTTCCAGTAGTCCACAATTGTAATGGAAACATTTGCCTACAAGATGATGCAAGTGTTCTAAGAATGGTCATATAAATAGTTGTTTAAGCACTGATGGTGTGAGTTGAATAACCTCTCATCTCCAAGTATATTTAAAATATGAAATTTCAAATACCTACACTTGATATTTACCCGATCAGGTGAGCGTTTAGGTCAATGTCTATATGTCTCTTGCTAAAGATAAACAGGTTTGACTAGTTCTAAATTATATGTTTAGTTCATACCATCTGCTTTTGACAATGTATGAACTGATCTAACGGAAATTTTGATACGATAACGAAATTGGGTTGTCTAGACTTCATTGATATATGGACAGCGATCTTTACAGCGGATCTACGTATGCACCTACATGTGTATCGGTATGAGTATGGGGTGGAATTGGGAGGGGCATTTATGTGTTTACGCTATGCAAATGAAACATTTGAAAAAAAAAACAGTCATTCATTTGATACATAAGTTTGCAAGAAAACTTTGATGCTCTGCATTGATTTGCCGGCAACCACTTTCTTTTTATGAAAACATGTTATTTAAAACAATAAGATAGCAGGGCAATGTAACTTCAGTGCGTTAATTTTATGAAGTCATACCGGAAATGAAATCATGACCATGGACGTTTTTCATCTGAAGTTTGGTAACAAAAGGAACATGTGTGATTTGTGTACAAAGACATGAATCAATATTTGATACCACTGGTAATAACAAGTCAAACAACACTGACTTGTTTGTACAGTTTACTTTTGTGAAATATTTAAAATATAAAGCATCAGTTTCTTTGTCTAAAGAGTGAAAATCCGCGGAAAAACTTGAGTTTAGATACTGTTGAACCCCGAAACATTCCGATTAGTCTATTAACATGCATTTAACGACCCAATCTTATCATAGTTGCAAGACACAGGTAAGATACATATTTTTAGAATGGTGACTCACACGCAATGTAAAATTAAACGAATTGGCTTTAAGCCAATCAATTAATTCAGCTTCCTGTGAAAACAAAACAAATGCGAAACCTGACAGGTACAGCTTATTCCCATAGGAAGACCGACAGACTATGAAAAATCTTGCCACCGAATTCAAGAAATATATTGTTTATAACAGTTTTTTTGTCATTGACAGAAAACAGTGTTTGGGCAAATTTCTCTTTTAGTAACAGTTTTTTGTCAATGACAAAAATCATATTGGTGACAAATTTCCATTTTAGTAACAGTTTTTTGCCAGCATCATGTTTGTGATGTACACATTTCTCTTTTAGTAACTGTTTTTTGCCAGGCTGATATCGGCCATCGTAGTTGAGAGATCTCGAGAAAACACTTTGATATCGAGTGTAGCCGCGGTGATACAAACCATGCCACAAGTTATAAAGGGCGAGAGCGACGCGCGAGGATTTTTAGTGGCAGTAAGCATGGCCCACCTGCGGTAACTGTTAACATCTATAAAGCGGGCAGCACGTGCAACTTAATTAGGACTGAGGAGTGTTTTATTATTCCATTAAGCGTTGTGAAATACACAAAGAGTACCCGAGGGCGGAAAAGTATACGCCCTAACAATGCCATATATTGTTATATTTAAAAATTATATAAACTATCTGGTATTAATTTAAAAACAAGATTTGAACCACCTCAATCTAGACTATCTAGCACGCAATTAATCTCACTTTTCACTACAATGTCAATATTTAATTTTGAGGAAAACAAGTACACAAGTGTGCAACATCACATATTGACAAAATCCGGATAAAAAATGAATACTGAAATAAACAAAAGGTAATAATTTTGGCAAAAATTAGTTGAATTGGAATTATTTTCAAGGATAAACAACTTCATATCAGGATCACAATGTATACCAAGTTTGAAAGAAATCGATCGAAAAATGCAGGAGATTGCCGAGAAAACGAAAGTTTACGCCGGCCGGACAATACCATACCAAAATACTGGTTACTTGATACGTATATAGAAATAACCTCTTTTCAATTATTTCGCCGCAGAAAATTAATGATTTTTGTTCTCTCGGAGGAGAGGATTCAGAGATCGACGGCGGTGTCAGTCCTTCCATTTTCTGCTCGTCATTATATACTTTAAGAGAATTGTCTACTAGAGAGCATTTAAAAAAAAAAAAAAAAAAAAGGTCGGAGACAGGATATTCAGTTAGTGGGGCGTGCCAAATTGCGGGGGGGGGGGGGGGGGGGGGAGGAATTTAGCAGGTAAATGCAAAATCCTGCATTCTAGTGTATCCCACGATAGATTCATACAATTATAGGATGGGGTGCCCCCACGCCCCCCTTACATCCGCCAGTGAAACGCTTTGTGTCAAATCACTGAAGAAAATAATGAAAAATAATGCCCACGAAATCGTCAAAATTGACTGTTCCACGAAAGATTGAAGTAGAAAGTCCTTAATAGATATGTATAGCTGAACCACGTGTTTTGTTACGTGAATAAGGCATTTTATTTCTTTAAAATCACATGAATATACACGTACCGCATATTTATCTCCAATTCTTCATATTACTTCTGTCAATAACTTTCCTTTCTGAGGCACAATTTGGTGACGTAGCACTTTTTTAAAGCACTTTCTCACTGAAAGTGGATATTCCGTTTGTCTATCATAGAACCACGGATATCTAAATATTGGATTAGATGATTAATTGTATAGACCAAAAACCAAAGCACAACCGCAAATTGGTTTGTCTAAAGAGTGCAGTTCACTATACTGAGTATATCCATAGACCAATATGATATCTGGTTCGATAGGTACAATCTACTTTCTGAACTAAAAATGTAAAATTTGATAACATTTTTTCAATACGGTTATTAATACAAACATACTTTGGCTCAAATATTTTGATATTGACCAAAAAGAGGCTATGTTTCAAATGTGTTGTATGCCTGTCTCTGGAAATGAGCAAGGCAGGTTCAGTCGATTCTGTTTGGGTGTAAAATCAAGATAGCGTGCCATTAGTCACGTAATTTGTGTGACAAGGATGTCATATTTGTATGACGTCATCAAAGCGTGCGCTCATATATTTTGTTACATCATTTGATAGACAGAAGACATAAACCAATGAAAAAAGTTACAAATAAACCTAATAAATTATTTAGAGAATAAATGCATATTCACATCTCAGTAAAATTGTTTCAGGTAGCATACAGCAGATTCACTATTGCATTCGTCAGCGCTGTAATGAGCTATAAGTGTGAAAAAAATCAGAAGCATAATTTAAAAAATATATATATCAAAATGGACCTACTGCCAGAGCGAGACAGGTTTTAATTGTAATCAATGCATGTGGTAATACAGTCGCCTTCTAGCTTCGCGCAAGGGGAGGGGGCGAACCAGTAAGCCGAGGGTAGCGAGTTCGATTCCCGATGGAGGCACAATACTCACTTTCTGTTACAGTAATCAACTTAGTTAGTTAATAAGTTACATAGGGTAACAGGGAAGCCAGTAGCACCACTAGCGCCTACATGACCATCGTCATTTGCTATGTTTCGTCTCACCGACTGTATAGGCCTCTCTCAAATTATATGCATGCCTAACATTCCTATCTCAGAACGAGGCTAAGTGAGTACAGCCACCGTAGCAACGCTGTTTCGGCGTGTACAAGCAACTGTCAATTGTAAAACTGTTACATTCACCATGTGGCAGATAAGATTACATTCGCCTGACCGCTGATCTTTAATACTTCCCTCCGACTATTACATTACCTGAACTTGAATAAAATCACTGATGAATCATATATTTGTCCACCAGCAACCTCTTCGCTTTGATTTTAACGGTGCAGTGAGTATGGGATACGTGTGAACAAATCTTAGTGAAGCTCGTATTTCTCTTTGAAACGCAAGCTCTATTCAGATAAATGTAATTGCACTCGGCAAGGATGCTAATATATGATAATTCTATGCTGTGTGAGGCATGGTAGGAATGTTACAAGCTGTTAGTTGTCAACAATTGGGGTCTCTGTCCCAGCTCATAATAGGTGGGTTTTTTGTTTTGTTTTTCTTGCAATAATGTAGGTGTAGCATATCAGACAAGAGTTTATTCTCAATGCATATTTTGAATGAATCAGTTATCTTATTTATTGATCAGCGTTTCTCAAATTACCGCAATTAGGTGTTTTATCGGCCTTTTGAAAATCAGACAATGCTAGTCTCGGTCAATATCAGACTTTTAAAAGCCGATAAAACGATCAGAAACCCGTGAATTATATACAGTAACTTTCCTGTATTTCGCAGTATAACAGGGAATGAATCTTGATGAAATACTAGCTGCAATAAACCTCTCGGCTAGAATGAACCTCTTTAGCTCGATCGGTTGAGCGTAAGACTAGTAAGCCAGAGGTCCAGGGTTCGATCCCTAGCGGAGACAGTGATTTAAATTCAATGCGTTTTGTTATATAGAGCTTGCTGTCAAAGCATGTGAAAGCGCTTGTGATTTTCTGGTTTGTGTTTTTTTTTAATATTATTATTACTATATATATTTCATAGTGAATTTTATGAAATTTGTTGTAATATAAACATTATTAGACATTTTACATTTTCCATAATTTTGGATTTCTTCGTCGTCTAATTTCTCTTTGTAAAAATGTTACACTTACAAATTATTTAATTACATCTCAACCAGCTGACTGTCTTTTGAAAGTGATATGTATAATTCCCCTTTTCTCATTGTTATCGGATTAAACCGCGCAATATGTATGTACATTTACCTTTTGATGTTAATTGAGTTAATTAACTGGTCTGGCCAGGTATGACACCTAGCCTCGGACAAAGGTCAATTAAGCTTATTATCTCACCTGTCTGAAATGTGACCATCGGAGTACTAAAATGCCACCTGTCAATCATTTGTATTAACTCTAGCTTAAATACTATGTGTAAGGTTTTGTAAAATTAATTAGAACCTAGAGTTCGGACTGTACGGTCGATTTTCGGATATTCCGTAAATCGCCTGCCGACTCCTAGAAAGTTTAGTATAATAAATACTATATCTTGGACCGTATTTTAACATCTTTGGATTTTATATATATTCTACAAAAATATTACAACGACGGGAAAAATCGTTGTAATAAATTGATGGAGAATCCGGGTAACTTGCCACATTAATTTGTATAAGTCAAGTTACGTACAAGATTCCTGGAACCTCTAATGCCAAGCGATATTCCCTAAAACAAGAGAAGAAACCGATCATCGGAATCACACGGAACTGGAACTACACCAAGACTGTGTTCGTCATATTTTGGAACTTTCCAGAATAACGTTATAACAGTAAGTCAGGATGACATCGTGTTATAGGTGTGGTAGAAACTTTAACTCTAACCACCTGATGCACTGTCCTGCAAAAGGATGTTACTGTTTTATTTGTGGAAATGTTGGACATTTTTCAAGAATGTGTTGTGCACGGAGCAGACAATACAGCACAAATTGTGTTACAGGATCGTTTTCTTGGACCAGGCAGCGTCCACAAACGTATCGACGTCCTGTTCCTGTCCGCATATCTTCGGACAGCGAGTCTGTGGTGCAGGTAACGCATCAGAAAAGGAACAAATCTTCCTCTAAACGGCGACGAGATTCCGAAAGGCTCAGGAAATTCCGAGACACGAAACAAGTACTTTCTGTTTTACCATTTTATTATATTTCTACCGATGAATTTGACAACGAATTTCCGAAAGAATCTTCCATCACACATCAGATTACCAATCTCCAATCAAAACTTGTACGTGCAAAGTCAACAATTTCGACTATTTCTGTAAAGTGCGCGAAGCTTGAAGAAACAAACAGAATTCTAGAAGAGGAATGTACGCGTTTAAAAAGTGTCACCATCAACAATTACGTGTCCCAAATAAAAGAACTTGAAAAAGCTTTGGATAATAGAAAGAAAATAATGAAGAGCAAAGACGAGACAATAAACAGCCTTCACATAACAGCCAAAGAAAAAGAACAAACAAGTAGACAGATATCAAATTTAAAATCGAGGATTTCGGAGAAGGACGAGCAAGTCAAACAGAAACAACGGGTGATTTTGAGCCTACAAAATCAGCTTAGTGGATATCATGGTCAAACATAAAATAACAATTCACGACAGCAACGATCGCGCATATCTTTGGAGCAACGAACAGTTAACTTCCGGCCGAACTTTAGACATACAGTAGTGGACAGCTAAGATAGATTTTAAACAAGTCGCGGGACGCGACTTTACAGGAGCCGGAGGGATATTTCATAGTGAATTTTATGAAATTTGTTGTAATATAAACATTATTAGACATTTTACATTTTCCATAATTTTGGATTTCTTCGTCGTCTAATTTCTCTTTGTAAAAATGTTACACTTACAAATTATTTAATTACATCTCAACCAGCTGTCTGTCTTTTGAAAGTGATATGTATAATTCCCCTTTTCTCATTGTTATCGGATTAAACCGCGCAATATGTATGTACATTTACCTTTTGATGTTAATTGAGTTAATTAACTGGTCTGGCCAGGTATGACACCTAGCCTCGGACAAAGGTCAATTAAGCTTATTATCTCACCTGTCTGAAATGTGACCATCGGAGTACTAAAATGCCACCTGTCAATCATTTGTATTAACTCTAGCTTAAATACTATGTGTAAGGTTTTGTAAAATTAATTAGAACCTAGGGTTCGGACTGTACGGTCGATTTTCGGATATTCCGTAAATCGCCTGCCGACTCCTAGAAAGTTTAGTATAATAAATACTATATCTTGGACCGTATTTTAACATCTTTGGATTTTATATATATTCTACAAAAATATTACAACGACGGGAAAAATCGTTGTAATATATATATATATGTCTGAGAGTTTCGTAATTAGAGATTAACATGAATGAATATTCATGAGTAGTGGCATGCTACACGGGCTTTGTGTGAAGGTACACGTGATGGAAGAGGACTCCTTAAGGGTCACACCAGTTCTGAAATATGTACTGATAGTTGATACGTGTTTTTAGATTAAGCATTTATCACATTTGGCCAGTGTGACCCTGAAGACAGGTCAAGGTCATTAAATTAAACACGCTTCTCAGTCTGTTATCAAATCATACCACTGTCCAAAGATCATGATCCTGGGCCTCTTGGGTTTTTACACATTTGCCCTTTGCGGCCATCGGAGTACATAAAGGTCATTCATTTGAGCACCTTTGATAGCCCTTCATCCCAGCATTAAACTGGCCCGATATCATGGCAAGGGGCCTCTTGATTATTAAGAATAAGCCTTTTAAACTTTCTCACACACTCGACCTATTGGAACTTGAAAATAGGTCAGGGTCATTCTTTTAAACTTTGGTAGTGTTTCATCCTAGCATGATTCTAGCTCAACGATTAAAAGTAGTTTAAAGATGTTAACATATTTAACCTCTGTCATTTGAATGAATTCGGTAGCCTTTCATCCCAGCATGCTACTGACCAAATAACATGATATTGGGCCTCATGGTTATTAAGAGGAAGCTGTTTGAAGATTTTAACACATTTGGCCAATGTGACCTTGAAAGTAGGTCAAGGTCATTCATTTGAACAAACTTGGTAGAATCGATGCTCAACCCCTCTTCCGACTTTTCAAGTGTTACACCTTGTTGTTATAGGAGGAAAATGGGCTAATATATATTCTATCATTATTAACTACAATGTCTATATACAAACGCAAATGTTTACTCTCGTAAACAGTACAGTGCAGAGAAGAGAATGCTAACGAGAAGAAGGTAACTTATAAAATTGGCAGATAGTTCAGAATTAGGATGGGGAACTGTGTCCCGAGTATGAGACAAACGCATCTCTAAAGCAGATAGTTCTGACGACGAGAAACAAATGTAGAAAGAAGAGTGCGATTAAAGTTTAAGCTGTTGAGGCGGGATACAGTGTACAGTGGTAGACCATCGTCTGAACTCTTCAGGCTAGGTATAACGCGGACATCTATGCTTGAGGATAGCGGAGAGTTTCCGAGTATTTCATAGTGATAATGACTTCCTTGCAGCTGACCAGAGTAAGTCCTCCTCACTACCTATATATATACAGACGTAATATGCATTAAGTTAACAAAGATTCTGGGAAAACCCCGAACTGAAACCTAGAATGAAATATAAAATAAAATGAAATTAATGAAACGTTTCCTCTGCCATGATTCCATCCATTACCCTGACGTGAAGTTGTTTAATCCTCTGTATAAGATTGTGTGCATTGAGATTATGCCTGTCAAGTCAGCTATTGACAAAAGATAGTGTGTACAAAAAAGGGCCCATAGAACAGAATCCAACTCTGCCGATCTCCCATACGAGGAAAGACTACAGTGTCTTAATCTACCCCCACACTCCTATCGAAGGATTAAAGGAGACAGTCATAGTTTTGTTTGTGTGTTTTTGTTGTGGTTTTTTCTTTGGTGGGTGGCGGTGGGGGGTTAGTTTGGTTTTTTTTTGCTTTTTTGGTGGTTTATTTTGGTGTTTTTTGTTGTTTTTTTATATCAGTGGTTAAAAAAATGTGATGTTTTATCCATTACATTCGACAAAAGAATGGGGAGATATGGCTTCGCGGTAGGGACATTTGAAAATGTTGTGTTCCCAACACGACGAAAAATTTCACTTGGAAAAACGTCTTCTCCGTGAGGACAGTTTGTACATGGAACAGTCACCCTGAAGTCGTACTATCAGTGAGAAATGTTAACAGTATAAAAAACAAAGTCGATAAACAGAGGGAAAACCAAGAAATACTGTACAACTATAAATCTAAAATTCAATTATCTGTACCACATAGATATGTATAGGGTTTAAAAACTGAGAAAACCAAGAAATACTTAATATTTTTCATAATAATATACAACATTATGTTATATGGAAATTTGCTATACGGTTTCCACAATACAGTCCATTTTTAATAAAAACTGTTAAATTTTGTGTTGAAATTCGTGATAATGAAAACATATACTTGTGTTATTACTGTGGTTCCATGCATAAAGATACTATTATACATAGTGTACTTGAATGGAGATGACTCTGTTAAAAGATTATCCAATTATACAACAAGATGTATTTGTATCGTTCTTGATTTCTGTAACTCTTCATATTTGGAGGAAATAAAGAAAATAATAATAGAGCTATCATCCAATAATCTGTCTGTACGATGTAAACATGTACAGGATTTCAACACTGGGAAAACCAAGAAATACTTTACAACAACAAAGCAAAAATACAAAGATCTGTAGCAAAATAATACAGTATTTGTTACGAAATTCACTTATCTATACGTTTGTCTTTTGCCTGTACTCTTAAAGAAATATTCTCAAAAAAAATTACACAAGTGTCATGCTCAATTAATTCTCTCGTAAATGGAACGGAGCCTGCCCACTTATCGCATTACAAATCTTTAACACAAAAACGTTATCACTGAGTCACGTTACTCAGCTGGTTACAAACCCTTTGTAGTATATATGCCCAGTCTACCACCGAGTGCGTGAAATTTTTGTAAATGTCGAGTTACATAACACATCTGATTTAATAGCCTTGTAAACAGATGTTGTCTCCCTAATTAAACATGTATCGTGAACAATGATATACAGCCACGGGTAAGATACCTATAGCTTGTTTAAAAGCCATGGGTGTTTAAAAGTTGGGTAACTATTGCATATCTTTTTAGTTTACATACTGTTTGTCTTAAAAGGAGGCAAAGGGATCGGGCACAAGTTATCATGACTTATAAAAAGCCCCCTCACTTAGATAATAACACGGAACGTTTTCTCTATATATATATAGCTCATTGGTGTTCCTTCATATCAAACATCCTTTCCCTCTATAGCACACTGGTGTTCCTTCATATCAAACATCCTTTCCCTCTATAGCTCACTGGTGTTCCTTCATATCAAACATCCTTTCCCTCTATAGCTCACTGGTGTTCCTTCATATGAAACATCCTTTCCCTCTATAGCTCACTGGTGTTCCTTCATATGAAACATCCTTTCCCTCTATAGCTCACTGGTGTTCCTTCATATGAAACATCCTTTCCCCCTATAGCTCACTGGTGTTCCTTCATATGAAACATCCTTTCCCTCTATAGCTCACTGGTGTTCCTTCATATGAAACATCCTTTCCCCCTATAGCTCACTGGTATTCCTTCATATGAAACATCCTTTCCCTCTATAGCTCACTGGTGTTCCTTCATATCAAACATCCTTTCCCTCTATAGCTCACTGGTGTTCCTTCATATGAAACATCCTTTCCCCCTATAGCTCACTGGTGTTCCTTCATATGAAACATCCTTTCCCTCTATAGCTCACTGGTGTTCCTTCATATGAAACATCATCTCCCCCTATAGCTCACTGGTGTTCCTTCATATGAAACGCTCTCTCCCTCTATAGCTCACTGGTGTTCCTTCATATGAAACGCTCTCTCCCTCTATAGCACACTAGTGTTCCTTCATATGAAACATCCTTTCCCTCTATAGCACACTGGTGTTCCTTCATATCAAACATCCTTTCCCTCTATAGCACACTGGTGTTCCTTCATATCAAACATCCTTTCCCTCTATAGCACACTGGTGTTCCTTCATATGAAACATCCTTTCCCTCTATAGCACACTGGTGTTCCTTCGTATCAAACATCCTTTCCCTCTATAGCACACTGGTGTTCCTTCATATGAAACATCCTTTCCCTCTATAGCACACTGGTGTTCCTTCATATGAAACATCCTTTCCCTCTATAGCTCACTGGTGTTCCTTCATATGAAACATCCTTTCCCTCTATAGCTCACTGGTGTTCCTTCATATCAAACATCCTTTCCCTCTATAGCTCACTGGTGTTCCTTCATATGAAACATCCTTTCCCTCTATAGCACACTGGTGTTCCTTCATATGAAACATCCTTTCCCTCTATAGCACACTAGTGTTCCTTTCATATGAAACATCCTCACCCTCTATAGCTCACTGGTGTTCCTTCATATGAAACGCTCTCTCCTCTATAGCACACTGGTGTTCCTTCATATGAAACATCCTCACCCTCTATAGCTCACTGGTGTTCCTTCATATGAAACGCTCTCTCCTCTATAGCACACTGGTGTTCCTTCATATGAAACATCCTCTCCCTCTATAGCACACTGGTGTTCCTTCATATGAAACGCTCTCTCCCTTTATAGCACACTAGTGTTCCTTCATATGAAACGCTCTCTCCCTCTATAGCACACTAGTGTTCCTTTCATATGAAACATCCTCACCCTCTATAGCTCACTGGTGTTCCTTCATATGAAACGCTCTCTCCTCTATAGCACACTGGTGTTCCTTCATATGAAACATCCTCACCCTCTATAGCTCACTGGTGTTCCTTCATATGAAACGCTCTCTCCTCTATAGCACACTGGTGTTCCTTCATATGAAACATCCTCTCCCTCTATAGCTCACTGGTGTTCCTTCATATGAAACGCCCTCACAATGATAATAGCTCATTGGTTTTTCTTATTTATGAAATGTCCTGTCACTTTATAGCCTACTGGTGTTCCTTCATATAATTGTACAGAATTCACAAAAGTCAATAATAATTTTAGTTTATACTTTGTTTTATTTGAGAATAGAAAAGACATGTGAAAACATGACAAATGTCACGTACACCAAACAACTTGTAACTGTATGTAAAGTCCTTCCTAGAATTCGACAGTTATATATCAGATGCCAATAGTTTAAATTGAAAACAAGTTTTACCACAAATTCATCAGATTTAGAAAGGTAACAACTATTTACCAGATGTTGTAATTATATAATATTTTGCATGCAAGTATTTGCCTGTTTCATTGCATACAGTTGTAATATACAAATGGAGGACTAAAATATTTCTACCTAAGCATGACAGAGTTATCTTTCCTGGTTAAGACTAAAAGTTGATAATATTATTTTATTTTTATTATTCTATCATTTTTAATCATAAATTACTCCTTCTTGCACACAATGATAATAGCCTTTCCCTATGGCGCGGGAAGGATGTCATAATTGAATATTTTTGCCTAGGCAATATTTTATTTTTGCCTAGGCAAAAATCGAATATTGCTTAGGCAAAAATATTTCTGCCTAGGCAATATTCGATTTTTGCCTAGGCAAAAATAATTTTGTTTCGATTATTGCCTAGGCAAAATTCGATTTCTGCCTATTTTTGCCTAGGCACAATTATTTTTGCCTAGGCAATATTTTATTTTTGCCTAGGCAAAATTCGATTTCTGTCTAGGCAAAAATAATTTTGCCTAAGCAAAAATATTTCATTATGACATCCTTCACGCGCCATATTTCCCGGCTTTGATTAGTTATCCACCGCAGATAAAGGACAATACGGTCTTCTTTAGCTCCAAGGTAATTTAAATAGCAATTAAACTGATATATATTTTACAAGCCTATAGCACTGCTCTGGTGCAATTAAACAGACGTAACTTGATCGATTGGTAGTATGCATCATGGCTAACCATGAATCTGGCTACTGATAGGTAATGTGTTAAGTTGTTTGTAAATTATTTATGAGAAACATGCAAAAACTGCATGTTACAGGAGACCATAATACAGTAAAACCTCGCTATATCGCCACCTACTGTTCTCCGCGATGTCGGCGATATAACGAGATTGGCGGTATATCGGGTTTGCTGTCCAAACACTATAGCTAGTGTTTCCGTAACGACTTTGAAAATCAAAAACAATTCATTTATATCAAAATATTGCATGGAATTGTACATAAATATGCTTTGATAACAAATAGATATCAAATTTAATTTTTTCCCGAGAATTTTTATCACATTGTCTACAGTAATCGTAGAATTGTCACTTCCATGTGTGACTATCTAGTCACCAGAAATGTGGCCACACTCCATGTGTGACTGTGTGGTCACCAGAAATGTCTGCACACTCCTTGTGTGACTATGTGGTCACCAGAATTATCTCCCCACTCCATGTGTGACTATTTTGTCACCATGTCTCCACACTCCATATCTGACTGTCTCGTCACCAGAAATGTCTCCTCACTCCATGTGTGACTATCTGGTCACCATGTCTCCACAATCAATGTGTGACTATCTGGTCACCACAAAGGTATCCACATTCCATATGAGACTATCTGGTCACCAGAAATGTCTCCTCACTCCATGTGTGACTATCTGGTCACCATGTCTCCACAATCAATGTGTGACTATATGGTCACCACAAAGGTATCCACATTCCATATGAGACTATCTGGTCACCAGGAATGTCTCCACACTCCATGTGTGACTGTCTGGTCACCAGAACTATCTCCCCACTCCATGTGTGACTATCTGGTCACCAGAAATGTCTCCACACTCCATGTGTGACTATCTGGTCACCAGAAATGTCTCCACACTCCATGTGTGACTGTCTGGTCACCATGTCTGCATACTCAATGTGTGACTATCCGGTCACCAGAAATGTCTCCACACTCCATGTGTGACTATCTGGTCACCAGAATTATCTCCCCACTCCATGTGTGACTATCTTGTCACCATGTCTCCACAATCCATGTGTGACTATCTGGTCTCCAGAAATGTCTCCACACTCCATGTGTGACTATCTGGTCACCAAGAATGTCTCCACACTCCATGTGTGACTGTCTGATCACCAGAAATGTCTCCACACTCCATGTGTGACTATCCGGTCACCAGAAATGTCTCCACACTCCATGTGTGACTATCTGGTCACCAGAAATGTTTCCACACTCCATGTGTGATTATCTGGTCACCAAAAATGTCTGCACACTCCATGTGTGACTATCTGGTCACCAGAAATGTCTGCACACTCCATGTGTGACTATCTTGTTACCAGGAATGTCTCCACTCTCCATGTGTGACTATCTGGTCACCAGAAATGTCTCCACACTCAATGTATGACTATCTGGTCACCAGAAATGTCTGCACACTCCATGTGTGACTATCTGGTCACCAGAAATGTCTGCACACTCCATGTGTGACTGTCTGGTCACCAGAAATGTCTCCTCACTCCATGTGTGACTATCTGGTCACCAGAAATGTCTGCACACTCCATGTATGACTATCTGGTCACCAGAAATGTCTACACACTCCATGTGTGACTATCTGGTCACCAGAAATGTCTCCACAATCCATGTGTGACTGTCTGGTCACCAGAAATGTCTCCTCACTCCATGTGTGACTATCTGGTCACCATGTCTCCACACTCCATATGTGACTATCTGGTCACCAGAAATGTTTCCACACTCCATATGTGACTATCTGGTCACCATGTCTCCCCACTCCATGTGTGACTATCTGGTCACCAGAAATGTTTCCACACTCCATGTGTGACTGTCTGGTCACCAGAAAGGTCTGCACACTCCATGTGTGATTGTCTGATCACCAGAAATGTCTGCACACTCCATGTGTGACTGTCTGGTCACCAGAAATGTCTGCACACTCCATGTGTGACTATCTGGTCACCAGAAATGTCTCCACACTCCATGTGTGACTATCCGGTCACCAGAAATGTCTCCACGCTCCATGTGTGACTATCTGGTCACCAGAAATGTCTCCACACTCCATGTGTGACTATCCGGTCACCAGAAATGTCTCCACACTCCATGTGTGACTATCTGGTCACCAGAAATGTTTCCACACTCCATATGTGACTATCTGGTCACCATGTCTCCCCACTCCATGTGTGACTATCTGGTCACCAGAAATGTTTCCACACTCCATGTGTGACTATCTGGTCACCAGAAATGTTTCCACACTCCATGTGTGACTATCTGGTCACCAGAAATGTCTGCACACTCCATGTGTGACTGTCTGATCACCAGAAATGTCTGCACACTCCATGTGTGACTGTCTGATCACCAGAAATGTCTGCACACTCCATGTGTGACTGTCTGGTCACCAGAAATGTCTGCACACTCCATGTGTGACTATCTGGTCACCAGAAATGTCTCCACACTCCATGTGTGACTATCTGGTCACCATGTCTCCACAATCCATGTGTGACTATCTGGTCACCAGAAATGTCTCCACACTCCATGTGTGACTATCTGGTCACCGGAAATGTCTCCACACTCCATGTGTGACTGTCTGGTCACCAGAAATGTCTCCACACTCCATGTGTGACTACGTATGTATTTATTCACCGGTCTGTGTTCCGACTACCATTTTGATTTGTTTTGTTGTCTTTATTTATTTTTTTTCCATTAGCATGTCATATGTTTCCTAGTATATCCAAAACGTATTTCCTTTTATTATGATTTATTACGTTTGCATACCTAATGTGCACGATAATATTTGTTCACGCGTACCCATGGACATATTTATATGTCCGTATGCCCTGACGTAATAAACAGAGTATGGTTTAGAAAATGATTTCGTGATTTCATTTTACATATATATTATGTGACGCTAAGGTTAAAACATAAAATGACAAAAAAAATTGACCTGATATTTATCGTCAAAATTTTAATCTTTAATTTAGAAATGTAAGTATTATTTGATTTTTTGGCATGCCATGACGGAGGATAAAATATTTGCATTCCTACTTCCGTTTCCCTCTATTATAAATTTACGTTTGAAGCGTTTGTATGACCCAGAACAAATATGGCTACCTTTCAAGCAGGAACTGCTGTTGCTCCATCTTCGCAAGTGGAAATTAGCGTTGCTTGCAAGTATGTTTCTTCATTTGTTATGTTTGTCACAAAATAATACTCACTGAATGTCATCCAAAATGTTCATGATAATATCATTGTCAAGACGAAGCGTCTTTTAATAGAAGGTGGGCGAAAAGAACCTAAAGGGAGGGTGATCATGACTAATTGGGACGTCTAGATCTTCAGTCAATTATTTATTCGCAAAAGCCATGTGCATATCGCTGTTTGACTCTTTGTATATTCATTGGTTCGTTAATTAATTGTAATGTAGTAAAGTGTGTTCTTTTTCTCTTGTTTTGATCTGTATAAACCAGTGTAAACTGATAAACATTAACATGGATAAATACGTTTACATGACTGTTGATGTCGTAAAGATCTTGAATTGTGAAATAACCAAATGCATGTATTCATCCAGCTTATCAGGTTTCGACATAAATTGTTATCATTACCACCTTGAATTTTGGTACTCATCTAGTTTCATGAATTTGATATTTACATGTTGTAGACAAAAAATTTAAGTTAAATATTTCCGTATTGAGATAAAATATTGATTAAAACCGGTGCCAGATTGAATTGGGATTTGAATGCGATTTTCTTAACTCTGGAGGAATCTTCTGAGTAGTCAATTGACACAGTCACACACAGTTTAGCCAGAGTTTCCGCTGGTCATGTACAGGTAGGGCCAGACACCACATTACTATATATGTGAAAACTTGGAATTTGAATTCTCTGACATTGTTTGGTGTTGCTAAGATTTTTGTACAGATCAAATAAAATGGGTGTTACATAACACCTACCTTACAAATATGGATAAATGAGATATTTGTTAACCCCCAACATCCATCTGAAAGAATAGAGAAAAACATTTCTGTTAAGTGCCCATATAACTTATAAGAGAAACAAACCCAGGTCTTCTGTATGATAGTCTCTTGCTCTACCTCTTCAGTTATGAAGCTTGTGTTTGTCAGTGGAGTAAAAAAGACTTAGTTTTGACACCATATCTTCAAATTCCTCGAACTAACAATCTGTGGCACCTGTAGCTAATTGCCTAGCCAGAAATACCAGAAGCTTATGCCACCTTGCACCACATCCACGTTCTTAATAACATAATTTCTGTATTCTTCCGAATCAGTAAATTCTAATTGTAGATTTGCTTTTCAGAAACTTAAGAGACAAAGATGCCTTCTCGAAATCAGATCCCATTGTTGTTGTTTTCACAAAAGATGTCAGAACAAATTCATATTATGAGGTAAAGTAAAAATTAGAACTGTAAAATTAAATTTCAAACAAATATAATCGGCCTGACTTTACTGGGAGTATATACATGTATCTAAGATTGACAGATAATGAATTTGGTTAGAACTCAACATTTCATTTTTGTTGTAATAAGTATTTATATATACTATGTATATTTTGGCTTTTTAGCCCACCATCATCAGATGGTGGGATATTCAAATCGCCCTGCGTCCGTGGTCCGTCCCTCCGTCCGTAAACAATTCTTGTTATCGCTATTTCTCAGAAAGTACTGAAGGGATCTTTCTCAAATTTCATATATAGGTTCCCCTTGGTGCCTTGTTACGCATATTGCATTTTGAGACTAATCAGAAAACAACATGGCCGACAGGCAGCCATCTCGGATTTTGACAATTGAAAATTGTTATCGCTATTTCTCAGAAAGTACTGAAGGGATCTTTCTCAAATTTCATATGTAGGTTCCTCTTGGTGCCTAGTCATGCATATTGCATTTTGAGACTAATCAGAAAACAACATGGCCGACAGGCAGCCATCTTGGATTTTGACTTGACAATTGAAGTTTGTTATCGCTATTTCTCGGAAGGTAAAGAAGGGATCTTTCTGAAATTTCATATGTAGGTTCCCGTTAGTGCCTAGTTATGCATATTGCATTTTGAGACTAATCAGAAAACAACATAGCCGACAAGCAGCCATCTTGAATTTTGACAATTGAAGTTTGTTATCGCTATTTCTCAAAAAAAGTGCTGAAGGGATCTTTCTGAAATTTCATATATAGGTTCCCCTCTGTGCCTAGTTATGCATATTGCATTTTGAGACTAATCGGAAAACAACATGGCCGACAGGTAGCCATCTTGGATTTTGACAATTGAAGTTTGTTATCACTATTTCTAAGAAAGTGCTAAAGGGATCTTTTTCCAATTTCATATGTAAGTTTCCCTCAGTGCCTAGTTATGCATATTGCATTTTGAGACCAATCGGAAAACAACATGGCCGACAGGCAGCCATCTTGGATTTTGACAATTGAAGTTTGTTATCGCTATTTTTCAGAAAGTACTGATAGGATCTTTCTCAAACTTTTTTGTAAGTTCCCCTTGGTCTGTAGTTTTGCATATTGCATCTTGGGACCAATAGGAAAACAACATGGCCGACAGGTAGCCATCTTGGATTTTGACAATTGAAGTTTGTTATCGCTATTTATCAGAAATTGCTGAAAGGATCTTTCTGAATTTTCATTTGTAGGTTGCCGTCTGTGCCTAGTTAGGCATATTGGATTTTGAGACCAGTCAGAAAACAACCTGGCCAACAGGCAGCCATCTTGTATTTTGACAATTGAAGTTTGTTATCGCTATTTTACAGAAGGTACTGAAGGGATCTTTCTCAAATTTCATATGTAGGTTCCCCTTCGTCCCTGGTGTTGCATTTTGGGACCAATCCGAAAGCAACATGGCCGACAGACAGCCATTATCGCTAAATCTTAAATTTTATATATAGGTTCCCCTTGTTTGAAAAGTACTAGAGGGCTGTTTCTGAATTTACACAGATTAGTAAGACTTAGAGGAAGGGAAAAGTAGAGAAAAGATCAATCTGACATGGAACCTATAAAGAACATTCAATGGTGGGCGCCAAGATCCCTCTGGGATCTCTTGTATTTTAAATGACAAAATAAATTAAAATTTTTAATATTCATTTAATACAAAAAAATGTATAATTTTCAAAAAGTCTTTTCAATACATATTTTTTTTCAGCTTGGAAGAAGTGAAATGGTCAAGAATTGTCTTAATCCACAATTTGTTAAGAAATTCACCATGAATTACTTCTTTGAAGAAAGTCAAAAACTAAAATTTGAAGTGTAAGTATAATTTTTGTGATCTTTGTTTTCAAATCATTATAAATGTTGTATTATTTAATTTAGATATAATGTCTGTGAAAGTCAAAACAAAGTGTTTTCCAGGAAATGTCATCAAATTCCACTAAACTGAATCAGATTGCCATATATGTACATATATTTAATCATGATGACAATATTTGATTTTATATACTGGTAATAGATTTTCATCTTATTGTTAAATAATATTCTAATCATGAGGGGATAAGAATTAACACTGATTAGTATTAATCTCCTGTATTCCTATAACAATATTGTCATAATGATAAACATGAAGTCCTGTTATGTACAGGAAAAACATTTCTCTTATCCTTGAGAGAATTATTTCCAAAATTTTTTTGTCATAATGATAAACATGAAGTCCTGTTATGTACAGGAAAAACATTTCTCTTATCCTTGAGTGAATTATTTCCAAAATTTTACCGGTGTGAGATTTTCTTATCCCACCCTAGGTCGAGACAAGCTACACATGGTCTTTGCACGTTTTCAACAGGTGCATTTAGTCATGTCAACAATACCATGATGTCATGGTGACAATTCAATGATGTCATGGTGACAATTCAATCATGCCATGTCAATATTACCTTGCACTAACGTGGCGTCAATATTAGATACATAAGAAGTTTAACAGGGTAAGGGAAGAAGAATCATTCATCCCCATGGAAATGAGACAAAGGAATGTCTACTGTATTGTATGATGTGTATGTAATATTAAATGATTTTATTTCAGCTACGATGTTGATTCGCCAAGTCAAAGATTAGATGCACATGTAAGTATTTACTTTAATGCGACACTAGTGAAAGGAAAATGTACTCAGTCAGTGACTTTCTTACCCTAATTATACAGGGGCCTGTACCTTTTCCATTGGGAAAATATAGCCATGTCTTTTTAATTTCGGCAAAAATGTACTTTCTTCCAAGCTCAAAAATAATCATCAAGTCAATGATTTAATATCATTTTGATTATGGATAATATAGCTATGATCAATCAATTATAGCATTGGCTTGTGAAAACATTATGTGAAATGTATTATGATCAACATTTCTTCATATTTATTAACGTACAAGGAAACTATACAATTACTGATTGGGAAAATATGAACTAAAAATTGGGAAAATACAGCAAAATTTCTTTAGGGGAAGGGGTCTGTATTCAGCCCCAAATCTATGCCAAAAAATCACTATACTCACATATATAATTACATACAATGTACTGCACTGTTATAAACAAGGTACAGAAATCAGCATTTGCTGTAAAGTTAGTCCGGATATCCTCTCGCCTCAAGACCAGTCATTAGACATTTTGATGATTCCATATACATTCTGTACTGAAAAATTGTATTTAAAATGAACTCTTCTCTTTAATAAAATCTAATCCCAAGGACTTCCTTGGAAGACTCGAATGCACGCTGGGAGAAATTGTCAGTGCCCTTGGTGGGAAACTAGAAAAGCCGATGACGTAAGTATCAAATTAAAAGTGATATATGCAGATGCCAATTGCAAGCTAAGAGCGCTCTGAAATAGAGGGTCTCACCACCAAAATGATAAGATAAAAAATCATCTGAAGCATATTTTTCTTCCACATTATTGAATCAATATTACTTGGAATGCAGCAGCAAAGGTTTCCATTTTTACTTTATTCACTCTATCATTCACCTTTTTTTTTTCTAAAGTTCTCAAAGCATTGATTTGATATCTTCTTTTCACATTTAAACAAAGTTTATTACTGATAGCTACTGTATTGTATGTTGATTATTCTAAGAAGCCGTAGTTTATTGTTTTTTACGATTTATGATCCACTGGTCAGAGGATTTAACTGTTCTGTTTTATTTCAGAGGTTTGAAAGGAACTCCAGGACTGATTACAAGTATGTTGTTGTTTTTTTGTGTATAGTATGTAAATATGTATATCATGTGTATATAACAAGTATATAACTGTACAATGAATATATAATATGTATATAATATATAACATAGTAACACAATTGACGAAGGAAGACAACTTTTTGATTCGTGCCCTGACCTGGCCTCAAACTCACGATCTACGGCACCTAATCGCCTAGCCAGAAATACCCGAAGCTTATACGACTGTGCCACATCAGCATTCTTAAAAAGAACATTTCAATGGTGCAGTGATGGTCGGCTCGATACCCTGACGAGATCATTGTGGAAGTAATATGTATATAATATGTATATAATGTTTATAATATGTATATAGTATGTATTGTTAATGACTAAAAACCAGTCTCAAATACTTACCTGTGTTTTTATCTGTGCAGAGTTATAATTTCATAGACTTTGCATAGATGCATAAAAAGCATTTAATAATTGTCAGATTGTAATGAAATCTTTTTGTTATTTTGTATTTCAGTAAGAGCCGAAGAAATCAGTACCTGCAAGGTAAACTTATATAAAACACATTGATATCCATATTTTGTTTGATCAGTACCAATGTTTTCACACTGGAGTCCATCTAAATATCTAATATGGTATAAATTTGACAAGAGGACTACTAAAATAAAACTGGTACATTCTATAATTAATGAAATCTTTCTTGCTATAGCCAGTTCTTTGAAATTCAACTTTCCTTTTCATTAACACTATGCAAAGAGACACTGGGAAATATTTGTCTTTTCAAGAGACACTTGGAAATATTTCAGTCTTTTTAAGTCAGTACAGGTCTTTTTATTTCACATTTTACACAGATACTGTCAATTATGTCATTAATGATTGAAACATCTAACTCTAACACTGAATTTCATCATCCGAAAGTTTGTTGTTTCCTGGGCTTATCTCCTCGTGAACAGCCAAGGTCTTTTTGAGGTGGAGTCTTGTAGTAGTTGATCACTACCTCACTAAACAACAAATGAAATGCCTGGTGTATGTTGATACAGGGGATTTGGGTATAATGTCTTGACCAAGGATACAACCACAACAGCAAAAGATGAACAAGATAAAGAGGGGTTGTTTGTGTTATCTAAAATAAATAATGATAGTTGCCATTAAATTGAATGTGGACTTGCCCACCGTTTCCCCTGACCCCAACACCAAACAATTCCCACACTAAATATAAACCCTTTAGTTATTTTACAACAATTGGCTGCGAAACAAGCTCTAGACCAAGAGAAAGAGGTTGCGTTGGCCGAGTGGTTAAGGTGTCCCGACACTTTATCACTAGCTCTCCACCTCTGGGTTGCAAGTTCGAAACCCACGTGAGGCAATTGCCTGGTACTGACCGTAGGTCGCTGGTTTTTCTCTAGGTACTCCGGCTTTCCTCCACTTCCAAAACCAGGCACGTCCTTAAATTACCCTGGCTGTTAATAGGTTGTTAAAAAAAATGAACCAAACCAAAGTGTTTCTTAGAAAATCGTGATCATTGTTCATCCTGTGCTATTGTGGTTTTGTCCTTGGGCAAGATACTTAACCCAAATTGTTTTGGGTAACATGCAGCAGATATATGGTTTGAGGTAGTCACCAGCTACTACAAGGAGACTCAATCTGAAAATTACCCTAACTGATAAAGGGGTGATAAACTAAACAAATGAAATTTTTTGATAAAATTTAAACTGTTTTGGGTTCAAATGATATAAAATATAAAATGTAGTTTATTATAATGTATGAAGTTTACTATGAATGCCATTTCCTTATTATGTTAAATATTTATGCTAACACATGTTATTTGTCCTGCAATAAATCCTCTTCTAGCTGCTTTGATAAAAGTATGTCTTGGACCCTGGGCATATCACCGAGTTTGTATGGTATATTGGGTGGTCAAGTATCATAGTAGTAACACACTTGTCTTTCACCTAGCCGGCCAGAGTTTGATTCCTCGATCAGATGTGAAAAGGTATTTGGTCACCTGCCCGACCAGATAGGTTTTACATGGGTACTCCGGTTTTCTTCCTACAGTAAGACCACTCTTGTAATTGTTGACAGAGAAAGTTTGTAGATCCTCCCGCGGTGGCTGAGTGGTTAAGGTGTCCCGACACGTTAACACTAGCCCTCCACCTCTGGGTTGCGAGTTCAAAACCTACGTGGGGCAGTTGCCAGGTACTGACCATAGGCCGGTGGTTCTTCTCAGGGTACTCCGGCTTTCCTCCACCTCCAAAACCTGGCACGTCCTTAAATGACCCTGGCTGTTAATAGGACGTTAAACAAAAACAAACCAAACCCTGGGCATATCACCGAGTTTGTATGGTATATTGGGTGGTCGAGTAGCATAGTAGTAACACACTTGTCTTTGACCTAGCCGGCCAGGGTTTGATTCCTCGATCAGACGTGAAAAGGTCTTTGGTCACCTGCCCGACCAGATAGGTTTTCCCCTGGGTACTCCGGTTTTCTTCCTACAGTAAGAACCCTCTTGCGCTTCCATCCGGGCCAACAAGAGTGATTAATACGAGATAATATAACTTGTTTCGCAATTGTTGTAAAACAAATAAAGTTTACATGCAATATGGTATATACAAATGTATAAAGTGAATCAGTTTTATATGAACATAACTGGAGATTTGCGACATATATTTAGGACATGTTTTTAAACTCCTCAGGGGTGAGTCAGTATAGGAATAACGGATGTCTTGTCTTTCTGCAGGAAAGTGTAACGATGCATTTCTGTGCAACCCATCTTGATAAAAAAGATTTCCTCGGAAAATCCGACCCATTCCTCATATTCTACAGAGCCAATGAAGACAAAAGGTAAGTCTTTAATATCATAAAAAAAGTGTAGAGAATTGGTTTTTAGCTCACCTGGCCCGAAGGGCCGGTGAGCTTATGCCATGGTGCAGCGTCCGTCGTCCGGCGTCCGTCGTCCGTCAACTTTTTCTTTAAATTGCTACTAGTCCTAAAGTATTGAATGGATTTTCACCAAATTTGGTCAGGAACATCCTTGGGGGAAGGGGAACAGAGTTTGTATACAGTTTTACTCTGAACCCCACGGGGCCTGAGGGGCGGGGCCAAATAGGGGAAATAGGGTTAATCCTTTAAATCGCTACTAGTCATAAAGTTATGAATGAATTTGAACCAAATTTGGTCAGGAACATTCTTGGCAGAAGGTGAACAGAGTTTGTATAAATTTTTACTCTGAACCCCCAGGGGCCTGAGGGGCGGGGCCAAATAGGGAAAATAGGGTTACTCCTTTAAATCGCTACTAGTCATAAAGTTATGAATGAATTTGAACCAAATTTGGTCAGTAACATCCTTGGGGGAAGGGGAACAGAGTTTGTATAAATGTTTACTCTGAACCCCCAGGGGCCTGAGGGGCGGGGTCAAATAGGGGAAATAGGGTTACTCCTTTAAATCGCTACTAGTCATAAAGTTATGAATGAATTTGAACCAAATTTGGTCAGGAACATCCTTTGCAGAAGGGGAACAGTGTTTGTATAAATTTTTACTCTGAACCCCTAGGGACCTGAGGGGCGGGGCCAAATAGGGGAAATAGGGTTACTCCTTTAAATCGCTACTAGTCATAAAGTTAGTAATGAATTTGAACCAAATTTGGTCAGTGACATCCTTGGCAGAAAGGGAACAGAGTTTGTATAAATTTTTACTCTGAACCCCCAGGGGCCTGAGGGGCGGGGTCAAATAGGGGAAATAGGGTTACTCCTTTAAATCGCTACTAGTCATAAAGTTATGAATGAATTTGAACCAAATTTGGTCAGGAACATCCTTGGCAGAAGGGGAACAGAGTTTGTATAATTTTTTACTCTGAACCCCTAGGGACCTGAGGGGCGGGGCCAAATAGGGGAAATAGGGTAACTCCTTTAAATCGCTACTAGTCATAAAGTTAGTAATGAATTTGAACCAAATTTGGTCAGGAACATTCTTGGCAAAAGGTGAACAGAGTTTGTATAAATTTTTACTCTGAACCCCCAGGGGCCTGAGGGGCGGGGCCAAATAGGGGAAATAGGGTTAATCCTTTAAATCGCTACTAGTCATAAAGTTATGAATGAATTTGAACCAAATTCGGTCAGGAACATCCTTGGCAGAAAGGGAACAGAGTTTGTATAAATTTTTACTCTGAACCCCCAGGGGCCTGAGGGGCGGGGCCAAATAGGGGAAATAGGGTTAATCCTTTAAATTGCTACTCGTCATAAAGTTATGAATGAATTTGAACCAAATTTGGTCAGGAACATCCTTGGAAGAAGGGGAACAGAGTTTGTATAAATTTGTACTCTGAACCCCCAGGGACCTGAGGGGCGGGGCCAAATAGGGGAAATAGGGTTACTCCTTTAAATCGCTACTAGTCATAAAGTTATTTATGAATTTGAACCAAATTTGGTCAGGAACATCCTTGGTAGAAGGGGAACATCGTTTGTATAAATTTTTACTCTGAACCCCCAGGGGCCTGAGGGGCGGGGCCAAATAGGGGAAATAGGGTTAATCCTTTAAATCGCTACTAGTCATAAAGTTATGAATGAATTTGAAAGAAATTTGGTCAGGAACATTCTTGACAGAAGGGGAACATAGTTTGTATAAATTTTTACTCTGAACCCCAGGGGCCTGAGGGGCTGGGCCAAATAGGGGAAATAGGGTTAATCCTTTAAATCGCCACTAGTCATAAAGTTATTAATGAATTTGAACCAAATTTGGTCAGGAACATCCTTTGGGGAAGAGGAACAGAGTGTTTAAATCTTTATTCTCAACCCCCAGGGGCCTGAGGGGCGGGGCCAAATAGGGGAAATAGGGTTACATCTTTAAATCGCTACTAGTCCTAAAGTATTGAATAGCTTTTCACCAAATTTGGTCAGGAACATCCTTGAGGGGAGGGGGAACAGAGTTTATATGAATTTTTACTCTGTACCCCTAGGGGCCTAAGGGGCGGGGCCAAGTAGGGGAAATAGAGATTAGTTTTTTAATTGCTACTAGTCATAAAGTTTTAAATGGATTTTAACCAAATATGGTCAGGAATATTCATTGGAGAAGGGGAACCGAGTTGGTATAAATTTTTACTCTGAATCCCCAGGGGACTGAGGAGTGGGGTCCGATAGGGAAAATGGGGGTTAATCCTTTAAATCGCTATTAATTATTAAGTTTCGAATGGATTTTAACTAAATTTTATCAGGAACATCGAGAGAGGAAGGGGGGAAAGAGTTTGTGTAAATATTGAGGGGCCTGAGGGGCGGGGCCAAATAGGGGAAATAGAGATTAGTCTTTAAATTGCTATTTGCCATAAAGTTTTAAATGGATTTTAACCAAATTTGATCAAGAGCATCCTTAGGAGAAGGGGAACCGAGTTTGGATACATTTTTACTCTGTACCCTCAGGGGCCTGAGGGGCGGGGCCAAATAGGGAAATAGGGGTTTATCCTTTAAATCGCTATTATTCATAAAGTTATGAATGGATTTGAACCAAATTTGGTCTGGAATATTCTTAGGGGAAGGGGGAAAGAGAGTTTATATAAATATTGACTCTGACCCCGAAGGGGCCTGAAGGGAGGGGCCAAATAGGGGAAATAGAGATTTGAGTTTTAAATGGATTTGAACCCAATTTGGTCAGAAACATCCGTGGTGATGGGGGAACAGATTTTGCATAAATGGTTACTGTGACCCTCAATCCCATAACTATGTATAGAAACGCTGGGCATTAAGGGATAAACACAATTCTTATGTAAACATAGGCCAAAGGGTTTTCCCCACCCTAAGGGACTTAGTTTCTTTAAACACCATTATGTTGTAAAAATAATCCATATGGTCTTTCAGAGAGTACATTTTTGTATAATGTATTAACAAATTGAACATGAACATTATTTTGACATTTGGTCAAATCCAACCAGGTGAGCGATACAGGCCCTATGGGCCTCTTGTTTTTATGTGATTTGAAATCTCAACTAATGGCTGAGATCCCAGACTTGAGCAAATTTCAAATACAGTCTCATCAATTTTCAATTGAATTCACCTTTTGAACTTCAATTCTGGAAAAATGAAAGCTTTCTTACCTTATCTGTAGCTGAGGCATTCACAAAATCATTTTTTGATTTTTTTTGTTTCATTTTGTTTGTCTTAAAATAAATTGAGATTATAATTCTTGGTTGTCTGTATTATTTTCGGGGGAAAAAAGTCTTAAGTGAACGATATTCTCATTTTTTAGTTATACAACAGTTCATAAGACAGAGGTCATCAAAAACACTCTCAACCCGACCTGGCGGCCATTTATGATCACGGCGAGAGCGTTATGTAATGGAGATTATGACAGGTGAGTTATATACTTAAATTATCTATATAGAATATTTCACAATTTGGCTTGGGCCATAATATTGAAGATGATGCATGTTAGAGCTCAAGATTGATTTGTCTCAGTTGAAGGCTGATATTTTTTAACAAAATTAGATGAATGTTAACTTTTTTTATTTCCATTGTTTAGTTGACATAATTAGCTCCTTTGTTAGCCCCTGTTAGTCTGGGTTGCGAGTTCGAAACCTACGTGGGGCAGTTGCCAGGTACTGACCGTAGGCCGGTGGTTTTTCTCTCGGGTACTCCGGCTTTCCTCCACCTCCGAAACCTGACACTTCCTTAAATGACCCTGGCTGTTAATAGGACGTTAAGCAAAAACAAACCAAACCAAAAGCCCCCTACCACTGATACTGGTGGAGTTGTAGGTTTCCTCTCCATCCGTCCATCTTGTACATTCGTATGCGTAATGCCAAAGTATGTTACTTCACTAACGGCTTCATTCCTTGCCGGAAAGGGGACATGTATTTACCTTAGCAATACCCAATTTTGTGCTGAGTGTGACAGACAAACTGGATGAGACAGAAGAATCTAGTACTCAGGGATTTTCCTACACATTTTCAACTGGGTCCGGCAGGGTCCATTGAATTTGGAATTTCTACAAAAAAAAAATGTGACATTGGGAAAAACAAAAAATAGTGAAATTCATACGAATTTATGAAAATGAATATTGCCTTTATATTATTTTTGATTTCATTTTGTTATCTGTAGCTGGGTTTTTTCAAAATTACCTTAATATAGGTCATTGTATATAAAACATACTTCATCATTCAAAAGTGACTTCAGAACTAACTGAGAATTTTTTATTGGCAAATTGGTAATTTTTACAAGGGTTTTTTAGGGGAATGGGTCTTTTTAACAAACCCTGTTTCTATTGTAGGAAAATCTCTGGTACTAGATAGTGTGTGGGATTTTCCTGTCTTGTTGTCTGTGAGAATACTACTCACTTAGAAATATATTTCAAAATCTGTAAAAGAAAAAAAAAAAAATGTGGACATATTGAAATGCCTCAAACCTGTAATTGGTTCAGCAGAATTATCTGAACATCAATTGATTTACCTCAACAACTGTTATTAATGAGTATCTATAAATGTAGAATTTATGATTAAATAAATTCAGTTATTTAATGTCAAGTGTGACAATAATTTTTGGACTTTGATAAATTACCTGTTAGACGACAGGAGTATAAGATTCTATTTATCACATTTCCATAGGAGAAAATAAGTAAAAACTCATATTAATTGATGGGTAAATTTTGACTCGAGACTATCTGATAATACCATTGTGATGTTAGTCTGTGCTGTGATAAGATAAGTTATGAAATTGCATGTCCAATCATCGGCATATTTGTGGTTCGGACATGCAGCCTTCTCCTGTACTGTATATAGAAGTTATGGTCGTCTCAGTGGTCAGATGCTGAGCTGTGGATCTAAGGGTGCTAGTTCAAGCCCTAGCTTGCATCAGTTCTGTATTGAATCATTGAACAAGATACTTTACTCGGTCATGTTCCAGTAGAATCCGGTCTAAATGAGTACATAGTAGGGCAGTGCATGAAATGTCAAGTGCTGAGTTACCAATCTGGTAGTATGCTCCCCATGGAGTTCAGAAGAAAGATATTTGCTGGTTCATTGTAGCTAAAGGCCCAGTAACCACTTATAAGAATTTGTAAATCACTTTCAGACAGATATATTGCTATGATATAGTGGTATATAAGAACTTAAAATTAATTACATACATTTAAATGTAATAGACTTAACAAAATAATTTTCAAAACCTGCCGTAGAAAAAACTTATCAAGACTTGGTAATATACCTGGAAATTATATCAGGTAATTGAAATGTTATTGTTGTGAGTCTACCAAATAAACTTTGTGATAGCTGTTTAACAAGTGCATCTATTTCATGTCCTAAGGGCTATCAAAGTGGAATGTTATGACTGGGATGGTGACGGAGGGTAAGCGACATTTACAATTATAGTATTTACAGGAAAATAAGATTTATCCAACGAAATAAATGTATACTTTTATCCTGTTGATAACTTTCATATATATTGCCTTATTGAAATTATATTAATTCTTTACTTGAGAATTTGAAAAAGCAGCAAATAAAATACATTTAATCTTTAATAAGAAATTTTAGATAAAAGGTAGAAACGTATTTAAAACTCGGATTAATTATGAAAAAATAGAAAAATATGTTAGAATTTAAGATAAGCATGAAAATGAAAAATAAGCATAAATGTTTTTTTAATCAAAACTAAAAAGCAAATTAATTATTTTAATTTCTTTAATGTTTTAAATTTCTTCAAAATGCTTCCAGGTTTGTGAGAAGAGGTTGAAGTATTTTTCTAACAAAGATTATATAATGAGTCATTGACCTCTAGCTGTAACAATAGTAGAATGACTTTTAGAATACATTTAATCTTGAATAAAAAAATAATCATAAAAAAATGACAATGTTTTAAATACAATATTCAAATCAGATGTAAAAATTTAACTGAATGTAAAATTGAAAATAAATCAAAGCTTGCTTGAAATGTTAAAAACTTTTTTTTTAATAAAGAATATGATGTTTGATGTAATGAACTTCAATTGTAACAAAAGTTGTGTTCCTGTATAGCAGTCATGACCTTATTGGCGAGTTTACCACCAACCTGAGGGAGATGACTCGGGGAGGAACCTCTGGCAGTTTCCAGGTAAAAGATCAGTTCATATAGAATCAGCACTTAATGTATACAATCTGAAATAGATGTTAATATGTTGTTAGATATTTATAATGACTAATCGTGGACAAAATCACCTAGCATCAATATTGACAAAAAAAGGACAGGCTACACATATTTAAGTATTTGTAACTCTTCTTTTCTTAGTTTATGAAGTTACTAAATGTCTTGACATCCTGAGCATCCTTAACAATGAAAATGATCTTATTTGGTTCAATTTCACGACTGACTCTCTCCTTGGTAAATCACATATTACATTGAATTGAAGGTCCTCTGCATGGTATTGTGTAGCATAGATGAAGTTTGATAGATTGTGTTTAGATAAAAAGTAAGAGACATGTCTTTCCACTTCTGTTTGTAAAGCCATTCACCAGAGAGGTATGTATTGCACCTGTATTAGTCAGCTGGTTCTATTTTTTTAAGTTCATGTTATAGCAATTTGAAGATTTATTTATAAAGTTTCAGGTAAACCTTGACATTACAAAAAAATAAATGTAATGTTAGTTTAGCTTGGCATATACAATGTATATGTTATAAATCTGATACCTATGCTAATTAGTCCTTCACTGGGACCAGGGGGGACTAGAGTATTGTGTTGTGTCACTCTGACCTACATTTTGACCTTTGACCTACATCGAAGAAGAAGTCTGTCCAGGCTCTTCTCTCTCCTACACTGCTAGTCTCAGTACTAGATCTTTATATTTGGGGATATGGATTCACCTTGGTGAGGTGCTGTGCCTTGTAGCAAAAGTAGGTCAAACCTACATTTTGACCTTTAGCCTATATAAAAGAGAAAGTGTGTCCCAGCTCCATCTCCTGAACTGCTAGTCACTAATTCATCATACTCAAAAGATTTCAAGATTTCAAGATTTTTTATTTCACTCTGACACAATTAAGTGTGTAACAAAGGGTCAGACAATACATAACAATTGCATAACATGGCAACGAGAGCTGATGAACACATGGAGAGATCCAACAGGCTGTAATGAAATGATGGCATTATCATATACACAAGTAATACATTTTTTTTTTATCTTAATTATTTTTTAGAATTGTTTATAATTTTGCAAGAAATATGCTTATCCTAATCTTACGATACATATTGAAAACACTCCTGTCATTTTGTTTACTTTTGGATTTGTATACCAGGTAATAATATTTCGGTACAAATGTTTCCCTTATCTAACACATAGATTCTTTTTTACATTTAAACAAATAATGATATTCATCTCCTACTTCATGGTCATACATTTTCTTTCATCGTGGGGGATTCCTATCCAACGGCCAGTTTCCATAGGCAAAGGGAAGTCAGACGTACTCAAGTATGGGCAGCTTGTTATGCACAAAATCAGATGTTAATAATGTGTTGATGCTCCCTGTTAATATACATATGTCATAATGCTTTTACCTAGGACAAGTATGTAGATGTTCTGTTTTTGGTACAGAAGTATGAAAAGTTTGTACAGTAGAAATACTGGAAAAGTTTAGTTTATTTTACATACCCTGAGAAAAATATGCATGTTTTGTAGCTTTAGGCAATGCTTGTATTGTAGCTTTGTTTTAAACAGATGTTTTATGCAGATTTTTTTAAAGACTAAGGGTAATCTTCCTTATTTCGATTCAGCAAAGCTTCAGATATCTTATGGCTTGTGTATGAAAGAAGAACAGGTGTTTGGAGTTATGATAAAAGAATCAAATTGTATAGATGATGACTGATATATAAAAAAAAATCAACAAATGTGTCATCAAATTATATAAATAATGACCTATGTCAAAAATATACATTATTGGCATCAAATCATTTACATATAAATAAGGATTTATTTTAAAAAGTCAACAAAATTGACATCAAATTATATAAATAATAAGTAAACTTAGATTAAAAAAAAATCAAGCAAAATTGTCATAAAGTAAAGTGAATAATGACTTATAGTTATATTGAAAAATAAACAAAATTGGCTTCGGATCATATAAATAATGACTGATATATTTTTGCTATTGCCACAAATAGTTTCAATACCTTCATTAGATTTCTTATGATAGCACAATGTTATGATCAGTTGTAACGTAGAAGGGTGTGATTGTGTAACAGTTATAATGAGTTTGAACTATATCAGGATGGATGTTGAACTGTAGTAGAAAGATACTCTAATCTGTGAGAAAACATCTTTTACATGTTCATTTTATTTTTTTAATTTTATTCAGAGATTTGTTCTAAGCTTGTCGTTATAATGGTGCAGGACTGCATGCTTGTGTCAGGCAATTATCCACTGTATATATATATTGCGTGTGAAGCCCCTGTCACAAGTTATAGCATGTAGCAAGTTCTTATGAGTTTGTTTTAAAATATTTTCAATACAAAGGCGATCTTTTCAATACAAAGGCGATATTTTCAATACAAAGGCGATATTTTCAATACAAAGGCGTACTTTCCAAGTTTCAAATTTTTCAGTTTCTTTAACTTACCTGAGATGTCTATATGATTTGAGCATGCTGTATGTAACACTATTTTCCCTACCGCAAATAGCTGATTATGCAGTTTGCATGCAGAACATATTCCAGAGTTTGTTCAGCATGCATGTTCTGTGCCACAAGAATACTATACATTCAATATATGTATGCAGTGTATACCTCATGAAGGGAGATATACTGGGCCATACTATGTGCATGCTTGCATCCCTAACACTTGCACAAAACCATTAAGATGCATATGAGTTACATATTGTATGTATGATTGTATAAGAAATAAAAGTCAATCTGTAGCACATTGGGAATGAGGTTACACAAATGTATGGCAGGGCCCCACTATCGGTATCAAATTTAAAATCATGAAAAATTTTGCTCTTCAATTGCATTAAATGGTCTGTGATATCATCATCCTTTGTCAAAAGATGATATCTTTGTTTCAGATATTGATGATTGTGAATGTTCGGTACAAATGTACTTTATAGATTACGTTCTTGCCAGTAAATTTAAGTCGGATTTACAGATTACTCAGGTGTCAGTCAAATCAGGTTTCCAGGTAGTATAGGAAATTCTTAAATTCAGAAACCAAAATAATTTAAGATGGGTCTCCACATATTTGCTTTTATGTTGTAAAAAATTGTTTTATCTGCAGATAAATTCAGGCGTCAGTAAATTAAGGTTTCCAGAGAGTAACAGTAAATTCAGGAGTTGGTAAATTCAAGCTCCCAGACAGTAATGGAGTTAATTCAGTTGTAACATCAGTATACCGGTAACAACATTTTCTTTACATTTTAGGTCATCAATCCAAAAAAGAAAGCAAAGAAGAAAAATTATAAAAATTCAGGACAGGTGAGTAATTATATTTTTATTTCCTTTTCCTAAATTTAGATTGTAAGCTTTTGCTTCTTCAGGCCAATTGTATCTCTTGATATGATTACTTAATAAACTTTAAATAATTTGTATATAACGAACATAAAATGTGCAATTCATATTCTGACAGGTAACACTGACGAGCTGTAAGATAGAGATTCATCCATCATTCCTGGATTATGTTAAAGGAGGGTAAGTGTTTGTGTTGGTCCAGTGGCTGGACTACATAAAGGAGAGTCAGTGTTTATGTGGGTCCAGTGGCTGGACTACATAAAGGAGGGTCAGGGTTTGTGTGGGTCCAGTGGCTGGACAACATAAAGGAGGGTCAGTGTTTGTGTGGGTCCAGTGGCTGGACTACATAAAGGAGGGTCAGTGTTTGTGTATGTCCAGTGGCTGGACTACATAAAGGAGGGTAAGTGTTTATGTTGGTCCAGTGGCTGGACTACATAAAGGAGGGTCAGTGTTTATGTGGGTCCAGTGGCTGGACTACATAAAGGAGGGTAAGAGTTTGTGTATGTCCAGTGGCTGGACTACATAAAGGAGGGTAAGTGTTTGTGTGGGTCCAGTGGCTGGACTACATAAAGGAGGGTCAGGGTTTGTGTTGGTCCAGTGGCTGGACTACATAAAGGAGGGTCAGTGTTTATGTGGGTCCAGTGGCTGGACTACATAAAGGAGGGTCAGTGTTTGTGTGGGTCCAGTGGCTGGACTACATAAAGGAGGGTAAGTGTTTGTGTGGGTCCAGTGGCTGGACTACATAAAGGAGGGTCAGTGTTTGTGTGGGTCCAGTGGCTGGACTACATAAAGGAGGGTCAGGGTTTGTGTGGGTCCAGTGGCTGGACTACATAAAGGAGGGTCAGAGTTTGTGTGGGTCCAGTGGCTGGGCTACATAAAGGAGGGTAAGTGTCTGTGTGGGTCAAGTGGCTGGACTACATAAAAGAGGGTCACTGTTTGTGTGGGTCCATTGGCTGATTGATGTACATATCTTTTAAGCATCACTGGTTATATATTATGTTATTGATAACATTTTTTGCTGGTGGTATTAAATCTCCACAAAAGGGGGTAGGGGAGGGGTTTGGGGCAGGGTATATTGAAGCATGATGCCACTCTGTCCATTTGTAGATCAAGAGACTTTGTCCAAAATAATACTCCTAACTCTCTCAACCTACTTTTACACATGATCAGCACCTGTGAGTTATTCCCCGTCAATAATTTCCTTATTTAAATTTTAATATGGGAGCAGTGGTATTAAGTTAGTATATGGAGTTACATTTCTGGTCTGTGAAGATGTTTATATTGTCACATCCGTTGTTTAATAATTGTCACCTCCGTTGTTTAATAATTGTTACCTCCGTTGTTCAATAATTGTCACCTGTGTTGTTCAATAATTGTCACCTCTGTTGTTCAATAATTGTCACCTCTGTTGTTCAATAATTGTCACCTCTGTTGTTCAATAATTGTCACCTCTGTTGTTCAATAATTGTTACCTCTGTTGTTCAATAATTGTTACCTCTGCTGTATAATAATTGTCACCTCTGCTGTATAATATTTGTCACCTCTGCTGTATAATAATTGTCACCTCTGCTGTATAATAATATACATTTTATATTCCAGAACACAACTCAACTTCACAGTAGCTATAGATTTCACAGCATCAAATGGAAACCCTTCGTCTCCCACATCACTTCACTACAACAGCCCCTACCAGCCTAACCAGTACGGGTCAGCCATACAGGCAGTCGGCGAGATTATACAGGACTACGACAGGTAAAGTTTATACACCTTTACCAGGTAATGTAGGTCAATGATACAGATAGATATTATACAGGACTATGACAGGTAAAGTTTGCACACCTTTACCAGGTAATGTAGGTCAATGATACAGATAGATATTATACAGGACTATGACAGGTAAAGTTTGCACACCTTTACCAGGTAATGTAGGTCAATGATACAGATAGATATTATACAGGACTACGACAGGTAAAGTTTATACACCTTTACCAGGTAATGTAGGTCAATGATACAGAGAAGATTATACAGGACTATGACAGGTAAAATTTACACACCTTTACCAGGTAATGTACTAGGTTAATGATACAGATAGAGATTATACCGGACTATGACAGGTAAAATTACACACCTTTACCAGGTAATGTAGGTCAAATTGTAAATATTTTCTTTACTAATCTAGGGGAAAGCATATGTGCTTTGACTCTGAAAATATCCTATAGTAATAGGAGTGATCAACTCTATAACCCTGTTCTAGTATTGGGATTGACTCTGTACAATGATTGAGGTTGACTCTGTACAATGATTGAGGTTGACTGTATTTGACAAGGATTGAGGTTGGCTATGTATTTGACTAGCATTGAGGTTGACACTGTACTTAACTAGGACTGAGGTTGACACTGTACTTGACTAGGATTGAGGTTGACTCTGTACTTGACTAAGATTGAGGTTGACTCTGTATTTGACTAAGATTGAGGTTGACTCTGTTCTTGACTAAGATTGAGGTTGACTCTGTTCTTGACTAAGATTGAGGTTGACTCTGTAATAAGTGTCACATTATCTGTTGTAAGTGGAGTTCCCCTTCTGTTTCCAGTGATAAGATGTTTCCTGTGCTGGGATTTGGAGCCAAGCTTCCAGACGGATCAGTATCCCACGAGTTTCCAGTAGTAAGTAGATAGATATAAATGTGTCAAGCACTTCGTAACATATAGATCGAGTGTTTTTATTTGTCCCCTACTGGTGAAACTTGGGGGCTATAGGTTTCCACTCCGCTCATCTTGTGCGTTACTATGTATGTAACTCCAAAGTTTTCGGCACTTTGGCGGCTTCATTCCTCGCGTGATTTTGATCAAACTTCACATAATGATAAAGGACCATAATACCTTGGATAAGTCCAGGTTTCAGTATTTTTGTGCCAAGGTCAAGGTCACTGTTACTATTTTCAGTGGGGGGCAACTAGGGGACATGTATTGCTTTGGGTATTTATGCTTGGTTCATTTAAAAGTGAATAATGATTTTCAGTTGTAGCTTGCTGTTTTTGTGAGAGTACAATTAGATTAAACTGAATATGGAGGACAGTTTTATTCATAGTACACCTGAATGTCTCTGCAGCTTATTTGAGTACATTCCTGACCAGTTTTTTCTGACATATAACATTGAAAATCATTTAAGTTAATCCTGAATGACAAAATTATTGATTAAATGTTCCATACCAGGAATCTAAACAGCACCAAAATGTTTTCTGTAATATGTCTAAAAAAAATTAGGATGGGTTACGTTGGTAGGAAAGTTTTTTCATTCTTTTTTACATTACCCTCAGTTCATTGACAAGATCCGAATGGAATAAACGATTTAGCGTTATTGCATTATTTAAAAAAATATTTCAGTCATAGATCATTTGTGTAGATTTGGCTTTCCTCTTTCGTATTATAAATATTTTTAAAAAATATTTCAGTCATAGATCATTTATGTAGATTTGGCTGTCCTCTTTCGTATTATAATCAAAGATGGCGACCGATTTTTCCCCTCTTGCATAGGGTCTTATCTGGGGATAAGCCCGCCCCCGATTTTTGCCCATTTTCAGTGCACTAGCCCCCTGGGCTGATACCCGTTAAAATAGGTATATCTTTAAAATGCTAATATACATATATATATATAAGAACATTTTCATAACTTTTACCAGTGCATGGTTTCCTTAAAAGGAAATGTACACAATTTTTGGTTTTACCTTTCAGAACTTTAATTCAGCTAATCCATATTGCGCTGGAATACAAGGTATAATGCAAGCATACTACGGAGCTTTACAGAAAGTCCAGCTGTATGGTCCGACGAACTTTGCCCCAGTCATAAACCATGTAACAAGGTATTACAATATAACAACATTTCCTGAAACTGTTTACAAAATCTGTCAATATGAAGTTATTTTTAGGTACATGTATGGAGTCCCACCGCTTCACTGTTTAGAGACAATATTTTCCTGTTAGGGTAGAGAGTCCCACCACTTTTCTACTGTATACAGGCCTTCGTCAGTTATTTTCCTGTTACGGTAGAGTGTCCCACCACTTTTCTACAGTATACAAACCTTTGTAAGTTATTAGCTCATCAGTTATGAGTAACCGAGAGCTAATGCTGTCACCCCGGCGTCGGCGTCCCACCCCAAAACTTAAAAGTTTTTGGAGTAAGTTTTAGGAAAGCTTGTAAGTCCAAAAGTGTATACCTCACACCCTTCTTATTTGGTTTATACATTCATTAGAGGTCTAGGAGTGATGTTATAGCAAAATCATGCAGAAAAAAAATTGTGACTTTTTTGCATTTTACCATTTTGTGGACTTAACATTTTTGGCACCAAAACCCACTTTAAAGTTTTTGGGGTCAGATTTTGGAAAGCTTGTAAGTCCAAAAGTATACACCTCTTGCCCTTTCTAATTTGGTTTATACATTCATTACAGATCCAGGAGTGATGTTGTGGCAAAATCATGCAGAAAAAATTTGTGATTTTTTTTTTTTTGCATTTTACCATTTAATTTAAAGACTTAATTTTTTTGGCACAAAAACCCACTTTAAAGATTTTAGGGGTTATTTTAAAAAGCTTGTAAGTCCACACCCTTCTTATTTGGTTCATACATCCATTGTGACATACAATTTCAAAATGACATGCTCATACTTACATAAAAAATGAATGCATGGTGATTGCTGCCATCCGTGAGCTTTCGCAATCATTGATTGCACTTGTTTTTATGTTCAATTCAATATGTTTTCTCCTGATTATTTGTATAATGACAAATATATATTGTGAACCATTGAAGAGTTATTGGATAATTTGATAGAAATGTTTCAGAAAATGAAAATATCTGATATTGCTATCAAATTTTCATGAGTGATGCTGATTCAAGTCTGAGAAAAGTATTTCATAGACCTATTTTTGACAAAATAATGCATCAAACTTTTTTTTTTTCTTCAAAAAATTGATCTGTTCTTTCTGATATTATAGGCTTATTCATTCTGCAATTTATAAAAATTACAAATTAAAAGAAGATTTTGTGATAACTAAAATCAAGAGTGAAAAGGGATGAATATCTTGACCATCATTACAGTGAATTATTAAAGATAAAGTAACAGGGTTTATGAGGATTAGCTCCTGTTTTTAGTTTCCATGGCAACCATTAATACTCAATGCAAATGAGGAATCGGTCCTTTTTATTAAAGATACTGCTTACTGAAAAGATGTACCTAACTTTTTTCAGTTTCAGCTTTCAGTTAAATCTTACCTGTGATTGTTACATTTGAAGGATAATTTGTGAATTGTTGTTTCTGTCAGATTTGCTTCGTCTATGAGAGATGGAAACAATTACTTTGTGCTGTTGATTCTGACGGACGGTGTTATCACAGATTTACCTAATACTATAGAGGCTATCGTACATGTAAGTTGTCGCCATGAATTGTGGGGATATGTTCAAATATACACACAACCCAGCAGTATTCTAACTTTACTGACTTCATATTTAACCAGAATTCAGATCAATATAATTTTTTCTGTGGACAGGGATATCTCAACCTGTGTGTGAGAGTTGGCTGTTTAGCACAAGGCTTGTCGAGTGTTGGCCAGTCAAACTCTTACACTTGGGTTGAGATATCTCTGCCCATTAACAGGCCAATGTTTGATTTTTTTCTCACATATCAAATAATTTGTAAGTTATTGTGTAATCTTATAATAGTGCTGTCATCAATGTCCCATGAAATGTGCATCAAAATTGATGACATCATCAATTTGCGATATGGTTTTGCTACATAAAATGATGACGCTACACTATTATAGCTTCATAGTGCATGCCAACTGTCCTTCCCTAACCAGTGCCAGATATAGTTATCCGATCCCAATCAACTATGGGATTTCTCTGTGAAGAATGTGAGAAATCATAATCACCCATTCTTGTAAGCATCATACAAATCTGG
Organism: Pecten maximus; assembly: GCF_902652985.1. Taxonomy (NCBI): domain Eukaryota; kingdom Metazoa; phylum Mollusca; class Bivalvia; order Pectinida; family Pectinidae; genus Pecten; species Pecten maximus. The sequence goes on from NC_047021.1 coordinate 41,670,171, forward strand.
GGACAAATCTGGGTTAAGTAACAATTGCAAATGAGAGTTCGGATGGTGACAACAGAATCACCTATAGGCATATCAACAAGCATCAAGCACGTCTGACTTGATATCGCATAATTAGGAAATAGAATGTTTCTAAATGAGAACATGATGTACACCTTAAAATTTTCCCACAGACTTCGATCTGCATTTATCTCTCGAAATCTTGTGCCGTCAGTAATTTCTACATCCTTAGTCTGTCATCTGTCACAGAAATGGTGGTAATGGCAATAATTATGTTCATATACATATTGAAATTTGAAATGTTCAAATACAAAATGAATTACCAAATGTGTTAATATTTCAGTGCAATTTTCTTAAAATATGCAGATTATGAATGCTCTCTTTGTAATTTTTATTTTTTTTCAATTTGTTATTTGTATATTTGTGTACCCTGGTAGTTCAATGTAATATTTTGGTCTGTTTTAGGCTTCTGGGCTTCCATTGTCAATCATCATTGTAGGAGTAGGGAATGCTGAGTTTGATGGTTTGTATTTTATATATAATTTGAACCAAGTTTATTACTGAATGTATTTTTGAATAATCATCATGTAATTTTCACTAAAAAATTAACATTCAATTAAAGTAATTTTGATTTGAGAACTTCACTGGCTAGGTCTGTTATTATGATTTATGTGTACCATGAAGAAAAGCGTGTAATTCACGCACCCTAAAAATCACCTTAAAACAGCCGATAAAATCTATAGCAGTGTAATGTGCACTCAAAAAATAGACGAAATCTCATGAATTTTGTGTTTAAAATTCGCCAGCATGGACCGATTAAAATCCAGTCTTGGTGTGAAATCAGCAATGACAAGCCCTCATTTAAAAGATCATTACTGATTGGCTGTGAGTGTGGAATCTTGTATAAACAATTTATCATTAACATCGTATATTTAAGATTGCCACACAATGACCCTATAATGGCTGCACTTTGCTGTGAGTTGATTATAAGTACTGATAAACAAGGATATTTGGGTTGTGATTTTATTAAGTATTTATCAAGTGTCTGACCATGAAATTGTCAGACTTAAGCATATTGATATATAATTAAACACTTCAATATCTCATCAAAGCTATCTATATTTCAATTGTCTCCTGCATCAAAAAAAAAAGTTTTATTATGTGGAATGTTCATAAAAAGATTAATTGTTTTCCTTGGCCGTATTCCGTCACAACTTTGTTTCTACTCATAGAACTGTAATTTTATATGTACATTTGATGTAGTTGTATAATGATACCGGTGACCTGTAATATGGAGGTCAAGTTTTTGTTGTGCTGTGGTCAGCTTTTTTCCGAAATAATAGAGTTTTAATTAAAATACGAAAAAAAAGTAGGTACCAAAATTGGAAAGCCTTGTCTAAGTCCAGAGAGGAAAAACTTAATTCACAGAAAAAAAGATAATCCAAAAATGTAGAATCTCTTATTCTGAAATCATGAGTTACCTCTTAACAAAACAAGTAACACTTAAAAGTGTTAAAATTTCTCCTTGGTTACCAGTGGGGGCATTTGTGTGGTTCCCACACTTACTTCCTTGTACATTTATATACTTCCAGCTATGGACGTACTAGATGCAGATGACAGGAGACTGTCAAGTCGTGGCAAACAGGCCGTCCGGGATATAGTTCAGGTATATATATGCTCACATGTCTATGGTCTACCCTCGTTATAATTCCACATTCATGCCAATTTTGGCATTATAAAGAGGGTAGCAGTAATATTGAGGTTTGATAATTTCAAGTATGAAGCTGTATAATAAAACTCATACCTATGCTTTATTAATGTTAAATCAATTTCAAATGTTTTTATTTCTATTTTTGTTTGCCTGTCAAATTTGTTGGGAGTGTTATGGTATGGCCTTGTCCGCCCTGTGTAAACATTTGTTTTTGTCTGGATACCTCCTCATACATATAATGACAGATTTCTTTAAAACTTGGGATATATTATAATCATGATGTATAGTTGTGTTTACCTGAGAGGCATTTTGATTCAACTAATTTTGCAAAAGGTATTGCCGTTTATTTATTTCAGTATCTGATTTTTAACCGGAGATTGCCTCCTACATTTTTCAACCGATTTCTTTGTAACTTTGTAGGCTTTATAATCATGATATGTAGTTGTGTTTCTTTGAGAGGCAATTTTATTTGATTGTTTTTGCTAAAGTTATTGCCCTTTGTTCACATGATTCAAGAGAAAATGGTTTTGGTTTTTGAATTTTTACCCCAATAAACGAAATACCCTATTAAGCGTTACCCGATTAACTGGAATGTACTGTATTTAGGTATTTGATTTTTGTGCAGAGATCCTGCATTTTTCGAATGATTTCTTTGAAACTTGGAAGGCTTTATCATCATGATATCAACTTGTGTTTAATGGGTTGGAGACTACTTTGATAACTCCTGATTATTGGTATTCTTCAAACTGTTATAGAATTAAACAGTGACTTGGTAGTGACAGTAAATGTGAGGGTTAAAGCATAATGCCATCTATACCCACTCATAAGGTGATGTAAATCTTAATTCAAATTGAATGCAAGAAAGTACATGTAGGTCAATCTGACCTACATTATGACCTTTGACATACATCAAGAAAAAACTGGACTCTATCTCCTACATTATTTGTCTTTGGAACTTCATACTTAGAGCACAGGCTTACCTTATTAATTATGAATATATCATCTATGCATTCCTGCCATATAATTTCACATCCGGTGGGGGACAGTAATTCAACGTATTGTCTTGTTTTAGATGTTATGTTTTTTTCTTTAAAGGGTGTAGGCTTACATTTGTATTA